>NC_057798.1:64820270-65120270 GCF_018294505.1 Triticum aestivum
GATGCAGCTGGTGGGTCCCAGCAGTCAGGGGGGTGAATCGTTTTTTTTTGCCCGGACGCACTTCCTTGCGTCCGAATATGTAGCTGGTGGGTCCCAGCAATCAGGGGGGCGAATCGTTTTTCTTTTGCCCGGACGCACTTCCTTGTGTGTGAAGATGTAGCTGGTGGGTCCCAGCAGTCAGGGGGAAACGTTTTTTTCACGAAATACAATGGCCCGTCCGGTGGGTCCCAGCTGTCAGGTGGAGGAATAATTATTTTCTGCGCAATAAGGAGGCACTTCCTTGCTGCGGCCGTGGACCCAGCTGTCAGCCTCTCCACGTACAGTCCACGTCCGATGGAAGTCGTTCCTTGACCACGTTGACCACGCTGCGCTGAGAGCACCACGGCGGTGGATGACGGCGAGGCATAGGAAGGGGACAACAGGGAGTCGGGGAAGACGCAGCAGTGGAAGCCCGCGCGGATAGGAGTACGAGGGTTCACTGGTTCGGCTGCGGTGTGAGGCTGTCGTCGCTGCAGGGCCTAGCCAGCAGTGGGAATAGTAGGGGGCAGTGAGTCCTCCGCGGCAGCATAGCCGGCCACGGGAGGCAGGAGCATGCGGCACAACTGGCGCTGGTTTGGGTGGCTTGAGCAAAAAGACCAGAGGTTGAAGAAGCATTACGGCCGTTGGATGGACATCGTACGATCACTGCAGCTAGAATCGTTTATATTGACTAAGTTGACAAAGCCCTTGGTTTTTTTGAGCAAAGACAAAGCCCTTGGTACGTGTCAACTTAGTAGGCCCATAGCTCAGATTTGGCAGAGAATATATAGGCCATTTGCGATTTGTAAGAATGTACAGCCCATTTTTTAATTCTAATGGAATTTACTACAGCCCATTTATAGTTTGTTAAAAGTACAGCCCAACTTCTAGCTAGGACAACGATTAGTAATTTCAAACAACCGCTCAAAACAGAATTCAAAAAAAATCCCACATTTTGATGGGATCCGAAATATTTTTATCCGAAATTTCTACTCAGGTTAAATATAATTTCAAAATAAAGTTGTATTATATTAAAATCCAATGAAATATTGCGCGTGCAACAAGCAATGAAATTAAAATTTTCAAATTCCAAAAATAATATATTTTTTAAACTAATTACGTGTTTGGTGCATAGTTACTGCCCAGTTATTATAATTACATCCCATTTATTATTTCTTAAAGTCCATTTTCTTGTTAAGCCTAAAGCATACCTCCTAGGAAATTTGCAGCCCAGCGGGGCGGAGAATAAAAGTTCACCCGGATATTGTGTACAACTGTCGGCCCAGTTGCATTGTTGATGTTGAAAAAAAAGGCCTGTGTAGTACAGTACAACCTAACATGGTTACTCAGCCCACATTCAGCGACGCCGAAAAGGCCCAAACAAGGCTTCTGTACAACTTTTTGAAGTCACTGAGCTCAATTAATAACTTAAGAAAAAAGTTAGATTACAGTGGAACCTAATTAAAAGTTGTCACGAGCAAATAAATAATTTAACGGGTCCCACTTGTGTGTGTGCGCATGTGTGTGTGTGTGTGTGTGTGAGAGAGAGAGAGAGAGACCCATCGGTCGATGCTCGTAAATACATCTTTCAGCCATATGCATTGCTGATGCTCAGTAAAAAATTATATAGTTGACACAATCATATAGAACATCATAGCACACTGAACTTGCATACAAAAATTTCATGTAGGCAGCACAATCAGGATGGAAGCAGTGGATCGCTACGGGAAGGGCTATGTTGAAACCAACGAAGTCGTACATAACAGTTCATCGTCTTTATCAATGACGGGGAAATATCTTGAATGTTGTGCAAAGAAAATAGACAGACAACACAATAAGTTCTGCTAGCACATTAAGTTGACGTACAGCCCTTTCTAAAAAAAGTTCAGGTACAAAATTAGAACAGGTCACAATCAAATGTACTGGCATATTAGTGCTTCACACCCATAGCTCGGATTTAACTAGTATCTGACAAGATTCAGTTGTTACCTCAAATTAGAGCACATCCAGGCAGCCAGCCCTGCCTCTTCTCCCAAAGAAGCAGTGGCCTCCGCCGCGTGATGGAGTAGGCCCTGTGCCATCCATCGTTCCGAGCAACACGGGGAAAGTCTGACGTTGACTCTTGTAATGGACGTCGTCGACGGACCCTGGCACCAGCGACAGCAGCAGGACTTCGATTGATGGATTGACCACTTCTTTGACATGCACGAACACTCGATACAGGTACGTCCCTAACATGGTCCGTGGCGGCCTTGGTGGCGAAGAATAGTACAACCCCGGTTCCTCCACTGGTATCTCAACATTAATCACCTTCGGTATGGTGGACGGCTTCTTCATCCATGCCATAACCGTCAGAGCCCAGCTGACTAGAGGAACAAACATACTTACGAGCTCACCTCCAAGGTCATTGATAAGCTCCTTCATGGACTCGCTGTTCCAAGCACGTCGAGGCATGCCGTGGAAGGTAAGCTTTGTTAAACACTCAAGCTCAGAGGGCACCGAGCCCCATCCTGGGTGCCACCGATCAAAGCTCACCAGCGCGCCATCGCAGAACAAACGCTAGGAAGATTCGAACACACGACTGCAGTCGAAAGTTGTACGGAACCTGACGAAGAAATCAGCCGGTGGCGGACAGACTTCGACGCGCAAGTCACTTATTTGGATGCTGTGCACAATGCCAAGAGTTTTGACAAGGTCGTCCGGCGAGACTAGAGGCCGGTCGCCGTTGATGGTTACCATCAGCACTTTGCCGGCAAATTGGTCGTCAAGCGCCGCCATGCCACTGTTGAGCGACAGCACGCAGCGACCGAAGGCAGGACGGACCTCAGGATCTCTGGCTCGGAGATCCGCGTTGACCGGCGACATGATAGTGCGCTTGAGTACAGGGAGTACAAGAGGGGGATTTGGGGGAATTGGAGTAGGAATCGAGATTCCAGAGGTGGGGGAGGGGCGGGAGACTGGGGATGAAAAGGTAGTCTAAATTTCGAGCACGCGCCAATATGCTCTCGGGGAGCAAGCGCACGAAAACACCGGTGGCGCCCACATGTCGGCCTAAGAGTCCTTATCTTTCTTTTTTGGAGAGCCCGGCCTTTTTTTAGGATCTTTTGAGAGCCCGGCCTGAGAGTCATAATTGACCTGTTTGGCATTGCGTTACTACTTGGCCCATATTTAACGACACCTCATTGGCCCAAACAAGTGTACATCATCGAAAAGACACTGAGCAAATTATATAACTTGAAAAAAGGAGATATACTCTGAACACTGGAGAATGGTGATGCCCTCATTTACCCCACCAGTAGTTCGAGACAATAAACAGTTTGAAACAACGATATATACAACATTCAAACACTGACTAGTGACTACTACTGACATAAATAGCAAGACATGATAGTTCATAAGAAGTCTTGCTACACCACCAAAATGCACCCATCTGCAGCGCTCAGACTCTCGTGGTCCAGACGAGAATGGCATTCTAAACAGAAGCAACTATTACATAGTAAGAGTGACATAGATGAGGATAACCAAATGACAAGGAATATGCATAACAAAAGAAAGAACTACCCATCCAGAACCAGCAGCAAAGACAACAAAGTCATTCGAAGAGATGATCCAACACCATCATAATTTGCAGCCCCCCTTCAGCGACCAGTGATCCGGAGACACCAGTACTCCACCCTTTCGATGCAACAGCCCAATTACCTATCAACCTGAAGGCTTGAACCACATCACTGCCTGTCGTAATTGAGACATCCAAGGATCAAAGTTAATCTGGATGCCTTTGTCATTCTCACCTTCTTTTGGCTGCAAGCTGTATCATTGACAATCAGGGGAGTTTGCTCCCGAACTCCTAGGGCTCGCCATGTAGACACAATTTTCCATAGCAAATAGAGCCTCTCTGCCATCAAGGTCCTTACCAACGATGATCTCCTGGTTAATCGGATAATTGAGTCCGAGAAACGGATAGTGTGAACCAAGGCTGTTTACCCGCCTCCAACTAAAAGATCCTGATGGCCCCAACAAGCTGGTATCCTGCTCATAGACGTAACAGCCACTGTCCGGATACTCACGTATTTCATGGTGCTTGTATACAGTGAGGTTTTTGCAATATAAATTTTCCGGCTCATGTGTCCAAATGATCATCAGTCTTTTGTCGTCGTCTGATCGAGCGAGGAACCGGTTGTGCTTCCCTGTTTTTGGCAAAGGTGATGTGAATACAAAGGGCAGTAACTGTAGGGACACTGCATCATATCAAAAAGGACATGCATTGCTAATGTAAGATCAGCATTGTTCAGAGTATGAGTAGGATAATGCAAGAAACAGCATTGATATGTCCCTGTTGGAACTGGGAGGAAAATACAGGGAAATGTATACTGGGTTCGAAAATATAGAAGTGCCATGCATGGTTATACTCATGTTATCTCGCAATCGATTCTTCACAGGAAACTACCATGTACCATGTCATGCATGTTATGTAATCATGTTCTGTCCTCACAAACAAATTCTTCAAGGTAACTAACAGACCATGCATTGTTATATACTCGTGTTCTGTGGGTAAAAAAATTGTGAGGATATTATTCTGGCCATTGATTGTTCAAGGGAGAATATAGGTATGTACACATGGTAAGCATTGCAGGATTTCACTACTTCCAAATATAGAGTTCTCCATATGCACATTTACTTCCCTAATGTATGGTTAGATGAAACCAACAGTGTGGTGCATGTTTCTACATCATGAAAATGAGGAAAACTAACATGGCCATTGATACATACTCATATTTAGTAGTAGCATATAGATTACTGTAAAATAAGGATAATATCCATATATTCCTAACCGTTTGATTATTCAGGGTACAAATTGGCTGTAATGACATGGTCACAATCACATGAATTAACTCATTCCAAATATAGCTGATTTATGGCGTCCCTAATACATTGCCATAGTTCTACTCAAAATCTGCTCAAATAGGGATATGCCAATCATCACAAAAAGTTCAAACAGTGTCATGGTGTCATCATTAACATGAGACGGAAACAACTTACACGCGCCGTCCCAGCAATACGTGGTGCCATCTGCTTTGTTGATCGCGTAGATGATGCCATTGTGTTCAATAGCATCACAGAAGTGTGTATCAGCTTTGACGATGATCCACTGTGAGCTGCGTTCTCTCCAGCTAAAGAAGGCACCGGCGCAAAGATAGGCGAGTCCGCGGTCGAACAAGGCAATTAGCTTGAAGTCTGCATAATTTGCATGTCCTGTGGGCACTTGGCAGATTACAATCTTCTGCAAAACAAGGTCCGTCCAACTGACGTGGTAATCTAGATGACTTGGACCGCAATGGTAATACTCTATATAATCCAACGGAGGAAGGATAATCTCATAGGAGGTCTGGAAGTTCACAAGCACCAACTTTTTACCGTCTTCTCTGAAGGCATCCATCCAGTGGGAGTTCATGCCGACCCAGTACATACCTGCCAAGAAGTTTCGGGCGATGGTGATCGGATCGATGTCGAGGGAAATGATGTACGGCGACCCACTACATACCTGCAAAGAAGTATCGGCTAATGGAGATCGGATTGAAGTCGAGGGGCATCATGTACGCCTCCGTATCAAGGTGAGCCAATCTAAGACCAGATAGCAGCAAGCAGGGTGTCTTGAAAAGCTTGGGCCTCGCTTCGATGATGGCCGTGTGCATGTCCCTCGAGCATGCAGCCAGCCACAGGGCGCTCAACATATCCATACACGAACAACAGAGGTCGAGGATGTCACTGGGGACATTGCTCCAATCGCGGCTCATATGGATGTTGCGCGGTTTGAAAGGTGGGGGTTTTGGGGGGCTTGATTTACGGGGGAGAAGGATGTCGGTGCTAGAGCGGCTAGCGAGGAAATAGTGGTATTGGGGGAGGCGAGTGAGGCGAAGGTACACGGGGGCACAGTGAGATGGAGACGGAGACGGAGATGGAGATGGAGAAGGAAATGGAGATGGAGTGGTGATATGGGAGCGGAGAGGGAGACGAGGCGAGGCGCCAATGTGTTGTACAGCGGTGGTGACAGACTGCACAATGCACAGGGTGAGGCTGACTTTGGTAACCCGAACACGCCACCTGGGCTAGTGCCAGGCGCAGGGTGTTGTCACTTCACTGTGAGGACCGGATGAATAGTATTTTGACCATCAAGTGTACCACAGTTGTACTACTACTACTACTAGTAGGAACATGAGTACTCCAGTATTGTATAGCGAAAATAGGTCTCCCGTGCTAGCATGCCTATTCACTTCATCGTTCAGGTAACATCCATATTGCGAGCAGAACCAAATTCTCGTGCATGCCCAATCAACGCCTACCGCGATGCATGCAGTGGTCGTTCTGGTGCATCAAGGACGTCATGCAGATTGTTCCACACTTGAGAAGAGGAAAAATGGAAAGGTAGAACGCGGCAGCAGAGGAAGAGAACGCTGGCTAACGAGTCTGGGAGGGGATTGAGCAGGAAGTTAATGCTCCACGCCTAAAGGTTTTGGGAAAACCTAATTTTCATAAGGTGACTTATACTCACCTAAACGGAGGGAGTATTCCTTAACCAGAGAATGTTGTGTCTCCCAGTCACGTGCTCAAAAAAAAGAGGCTACGACACATTTTTTATCTGTTTTCATAGGTCCCACCTATCAGGAAGGATGGGCACGTACACGAACAGGTACGACTCATCAGTCTACCCACATAGCCTTTTCGTTTAGTCTACCTAGCCATCTAATCAACTGCCTGCACGCCACTTCTCCCATTTACTTCTCCATCGGGAACCGATTATCCTCGGCTTCTTCACCTCCCCTTCGTCTTCATTTGCATCCAAACCCCACTGTGTTCACATTGTTTTAACCTCTTTAAATAATCATCTACTACTTTAGTTAGACTAGCCATCTAATCCTAATTCTCCAAACCATAGCCCTCCGTTCCAGCGGTTCCAAATGGCGAAAGAGATCGAGATGCAGGTTTTTAGCGTCCAACATGTCCTCATTAAAGGATCGATGCGCATAGTTGCCACTGTCACCGTCCACCCAAGGGTTGTTCGGCGGTGGATCAACAATGTATCCAACTCCCTCGAAAAGGTAGAGATGAGGGTCGTCGGTCTCGACGCTGAGTACACGGAGCATGCCCCTAGGAAGATCCAGCGTGCTGCCGTCCTTCAGCTGTGCCTCGAAGATGATGTTTTGGTGTACCACATCATACACTCGCCCTCCATACCAGGTGAGCTTCACGATTTCTTGTCTCGGAAGGACGTATACTTCTATGGGGCAGCCATCGAAGGGGACAAACAAAAGCTGGAGCCGTACAACCTTGATTTGAAAAGCATCACTGGCCTACAAACTAGAATCAAAATTCATGTAGAAGTTTGTGATAAACAGACACCATCCCTATTCGATGTAGCAAAATTGTGCTCGGTACAAATCTTCAGAAGGGTGGCAAGACGGTGGCATTAAGGTCGTCAGGATGGGAGAATTATCCCTTGACGTACGAGCGGATAAAATATGCTGCCCTCGATGTCCGTGTGAGTTTCGAGATAGCTGCAAGGTCCAAAGAGCTTGTTGTGAAGTCGTCTCCCACGGAGAATGAGAACAAGAAGAAGAAGAAGAAGAAGAAGAAGAAGAAGAAGAAGAAGAAGAAGAAGAAGAAGAAGAAGAAGAAGAAGAAGAAGAAGAAAAGGCTGCACCAGCAGGAGGGCATTATGGGTGGATGAACTATTTCCTCTCTTGTAAAAAAAAATTCCCTCTCGACGTATATTGATATAGATGGACTATTTCGATGGTGTGCATGTCTTTGGAACAGAGTAGTAGCATGGGCCCGCTTGACTACAAGGAACTATTTATCCGCATATATAGCTTTCTCTGCTACTCCTTCCAGTGATCGGTATGCAATCCATGTGTCTGTAGACATGACAGCTTGTCCATGGAAGTTCAACTACGGCGACCATCACATTTCATCTTGCGATTCCCACGACGCCTCTCCAACCCACGGCACCACGAACCCCGACGTGCGCCTCACCCCTCTCGGCCGCACCGCCCCTGTGCCTTTGTGTGCATGACATGTGGGCCACCTAAAATGCGGCGAGCATCAAGTTTCTACCATAGCCACACACGATTCCCACAACGCCGCTTGAACCCATGACACCACACGTCCCCCGACCTGCGGCTCACCCCTCTTGGCCCCACTACCACTCTGCCTTCGGGAGCATTACATGTGGACCAGTCACCTATCGGGTCCACATGTTATTGACTCAAAGGCGCTGAAGCTCAGTCCCGACGGCCCTGAGAGGGAAATGTAACTCCTGTGCCAGGGCTTGTGGTGCTCCCGCAGCACGAACTCGTGCCAAACTCGAGATTTGTTTCTTTACTATACATGCACGCAACAATTTAATGGACATTGTAATCTCAACATGTGATGGGCAGCTCAAAATTTGAATTTGAAACTTATAAAACGAAAAGATTCGAAACAAATAAACTGGGAGAGAGGGAGTATATCATAGGATGTGTCCCATACAAAATAAGTCCCCTGGTTTGTCACCGTGAAGATGCGGTTAGAAAGGAGCACAGCGTCTTCCTACTCGTACGGCAACAAATTGGCCGCAGATAGCATGGTCCGCCTTTGACCGCCATGTGCAAGGTTCGTGCTATCTTATTCAATCTCACCGTGGTTCCATCGTACCAATTCATGCAGTGGCCCGTTGCATGGTTGATCCCAATGCTGGACAAAGGTTCTACGGGAACGGTGTCACCGTTGTAAATGTTGGGCAAATTGATGTTGGTACCCTCCCGTACATATGCAAGCCAACCTCCACTCGCACCGAGCCTAACCTGTGAAACAGTGGGCAGGGGGAGAATTTGGAAATGGACACGGAAGTAGTCTTTAGAATGCATTTACTACGTGATCAAACTCATCTTACCTGCTCATCGGAGGAAATCCGAGTGCCCCTCAACGTCGGCATCTCAAGGGGCGTCAACTTGCAACTACGGCCACGCCGTGCTGGAGGGACCCCCAAGGAAACATCCTCATGCGTTCCACAGAACATCAAGATGCATTTGTATGAGTAGTTTATCTTGTGAGAAAAAAGGATGAATGAGGGAAGGCCTCTAGAGATAGAGATGGACACTACTACTACCAATGTGCTGGCCCGTGCGTTGCAATGGATCCAAAGTAGTAGAATAATACTTGTTCACGTGCTTGAAATATAAACACTCTAGTTTTGATATACATGTGTCAGCAGACATGACAGCTTGTCCATGGAAGTTGAACCACGGCAACCATCATGTTTCTTGTTTCTACCACTGCCACACGCACACGTGATTCCCACGACGCCTCTCCAACCCACGGCACGACGTCCCCTGACGTGGACATGGATCCTCTGACGTGGCTATCACTGCCTTGCCCTAACTTTCCTTCGATGATAGGTGGGCCAGCCGCATTTAAGGTCCGCATGTCATTGACTCATAGGCCGGGCACTAAGCCACTGAAGTTCGGTCCCGTGGGCCCCAAGAGGGAAATGTAACTCCTGCGGCAGGCCTTGCGGTGCTCCCGCGGTACGAGCTCGTGCCAAAACTGGAATTTGTTTCTTACTACTACCAACTAGTACTAGTAAGGTGCACGTGCATTGCACGCATGAGATTCTGGTGGTTTGTGCATTATGCTTCTACATGTGGAGTTTTCTGGATTCTAACATGTGGCAAAATCTGGTGGAATGTAAGGTTACGCAAATTTGATTAACTTAGGCGAGTGTTTGGTTCAAGCCACACCTTAGGCAAGCCACACTAAGGCCCCACATGACATACACACAAAAAATGTGGCAAGATTCCCTTAGGCTTGCCAACTTATGGCTCTCGTTTTGAAGAACTAATAACTTTGCCTAAGCTTAGTTGTGGCAAAGTTAGTCATGAATTAAGGGGCTGTTTGGTTCCTAGCCACACATTGCCACACTTTGCCACACCTAATCTTAGGCAAGTTTGACCAAGTTAGGTAGGTGTTTGGTTCTAGCCACACCTAAGGCAAGGATTTTTTTTATGACCAGTGAGCCCCACATGTCATAGACATAAAAAGTGTGGCAAGATTCCCTTAGGAAAGCCAAAGTGTGGCTAACAATTTGAGCAACTCAACTAAGGCAAGTGTGGCAAAAATCATGTGGCAATATATGGCAAAGATAGTCACAATCCAAACAAGCCCTAAGTTCAACCATGGAGTCTTCTAGATTATACATGTGGCAGAATCTGGTGGATGATATCCAACGGCCAGTAGTGCTCGGATTTGCCATCTTTGTACCGTCGGATTGGCTTCATCCAACGACCAACTTTCAAAGTTTTTTCACACACTATATAGGGGGTATAGACATAGATGTGTCGGTCTGTTGCAATAGATCCAAAGTATATCTATTTAGTGGAGTGCTGTCACATCCCTAGCTTCTGGCATTGCACAATGATAGTGTCATGTGTGCATCATGTCTAAATTTTTCTTAAACTTGAAATGGGACCTAACAAACCCCAACACCCCCTTTACAAATACTAGGTTGCAACAATTGGAATTTCAATGAACCCAAAATGCCCTTCATAAATGTTTACCATCTTTGGTCCTGGCTAAACCCTCTGCCAAAAATGGTTTCATATTTTTGGAGGCTATTCTGGATTTTTGCACTAAGCCATAAGTATTTGCATTTGGGCAATTTAAATCCTATAAATATTTTAAAATGCCCAAATAATCCTGAAGGTATTTTTAGGCTGTTGAGAATATTTTCAAATGTGCCTTTGAATATCTTCAGGTTTTTCCTAAATGGAATAGTATTTCTACTATTTCAACACACAGAACAGAAACAGATAAATAGTAAAACAGAAAGCAAAGAGAGAGGGTTTTACCTGGCAGCCCAGCCGGCCCAGCTCCTGTTCCGGCCCAGCCCACCACTGCCTGGCTCCCTGTCGCCTTCCTCCTCGTGCCAGTAGGCAGAGGAGGGACACCGCGACACCGCCGAGCTCGCCACGCCACCACCCTGCCTGGCTGCCTCCTCCTCTCCCTGGACGTCTCCCGCAGCTCCACGCCACCCCCTGGAACCCCTCGCACTCTCCCTCATCCCCAACTCCTCCTCTGTCCCTCTCTCCCGCGATCACCGTGACCGCCCGAGAACGTCGACGAGCACCCCCGCGGCCACCAGCATCCCCACGCCCAGCCAGCTAGTGCCCGAGCTCCGCCTCCTCGCGCTGAACCTCTCCACGCTGAAGGAAACAAGCCGGAGGGCCCCACTTCATCGTCATCGTCGCCGCCTTCGCCATCGGTCGCCGGAGATCCGCCTCGCCGCCCCGCTCGCTCCGACGCTTCCCCGGCCTCTCCATCTGCACCGGCCAACTCGTCGTGAGCTCCTCTTCTTTCTCCCCCTAGCCACGTCGCTCGAGCCGCTCCCTAACCCCGTTGGCCATCACGGTCGAGAGCTCGGCTCCGCCGGCCATGTCGCCGCCATGGCCACAGACGCGTAAGCTCGAAACCGAGCGCATCACCGTGCTCAGCACATCGCCAGGAGGCTGTAGCACCCAGCCGTTCGCCCCGCCGTGCCCCACAGCACCATTCCCAACCTCGCCCGAACTCCGACCGCTGCCGAGGTCGATGCCGGTGACGACTCCGGACATATTAGGCCCAGCCGCTGCCACTACTCGATGCGGACGAGCGCCCGCGTCACGTAGATGCCCTCCGCCGGCCATTTGGTCGCCGGAGGAGGAAACCCGCACCCCTCCGCCATCCCTGGCCTTGCCGGCGATGAGCCATTGACCGGGTCCGGCGGGTTTGACCGTTGATGTTGACTGGGTGGGCCCAAGCTGACTCCCCTGAGTCAATGACAAGTGGGACCCCCCTGCTAACTAACCAGATTAGTTTAACTAAAATTAGTTAGTCTAATTAACTGCTGACACGCGGGACCCACTGGTCAGTTTGACCTGGACGTCCCCATTGACCTCTGACGTCACCCTGACGCAGTGCTGATGCAATAAACCCTTTTGTGGATTTAAATAAATCTAAACGATTTATTTATTTCAGAAAATAGCTAAAACTTCTAAAAATCATAGTAATTCAACCGTGACTCCAAATCAAACAAATTATATATGAAAAATTATCAGAAAAATTCAAGGAATCCACCTGTACCATTTTCATGCATGTTTGAACAATGTTTGTCCTCTGTTTTGGACAAAACAAATAAAGGGCATTTAAATAATCATATATGGAGTTGGAATTTGAATCATGTATTCAAACCAACTTCATTTAAATCATAGCTAGGTGCATTAGCCCAAAACACATTCATATTTCCATGTCATAGCATGCATCATATTGTGCATTGCATTGATCGTGTTTCTTCTGTGTTTGCCGGTGTTGTTCCCCCTCGGTAGACGTTGTACCGACGATGTGATCGTTGACACTGATGAAGACTCAATATTATCTTCAGAAGTGCCAGGCAAGCAAAACCCCCTTGTTCATTCCGATACAATCCCACTCTCTCGCTCCTGCTCTCTTTTACTGCATTAGGACAACAACGATTCAATCCCACTCTCTCGCTCCTGCTCTCTTTTACTGCATTAGGACAACAACGATTCATTTGTTAATTGCTGCGGTAGCTGAACCCCTTTATCCTCTGCATGACCTGTCATTGCCACAGTAAATAGATGAAACCCACTAGCATGAGTAGGATTTGTTTGAGCCCTGTTGTGCCTACTCATTCATGCTTGTTTGTCATGCCTGCTACTGCTTAGAGTTGAGTCAGGTCCGATTCATCGGGGATGAATCAGAGGTGTGTGAACATGTCCTACTGTGTATGAGCTAAGTGTGTGAACACGATTTGGTAAAGGTAGCGGTGAGAGGCCATGTAGGGGTACATGGTGAGTTGTCTCACTAAAGCCGTCCTCAGGAACTTAGTTCTGTGTTTGCGATCCATGATTCAGCTACTACCATGCATTGGGCCCTGAAATATGACCCCGCTCGACTTCTTAATCACCCTAGTCCTCTGTCCAGGAGTTGCAAGTAGTTTCTGGTGTTTGTAGTATGCTGGAGGCCGTGCGCAGCACTGACCGAAAGGGTGGGCTGTGATGCGGTAGGCACATGGCACGGTGTACCGGGCGCCCGTTTGGTGTCTCGGGAACCCTGCACACATCGTTTGGGGCTGTGAGCGAAACTCCGGCCGGATCTCCTCGTGGATGGAACCCGAATAGGCGATAAACCTGGACTAGAGACTTGAGTGTTTAGGTAGGTCGTGGTCTACACCCACGTCGGCTTTCGCTTGAAGTCTGCCGAGCACATGTCTTGTGCAGACGCTAAGTGGTGGAAACATGTATGAAGAAGTACACCCCTGCAGGGTTAACATCATCTATTCGAATAGCCGTGTCCGCGGTAAAG
The DNA here is from genome assembly GCF_018294505.1 of Triticum aestivum. NCBI lineage: Eukaryota > Viridiplantae > Streptophyta > Magnoliopsida > Poales > Poaceae > Triticum > Triticum aestivum. The sequence goes on from NC_057798.1 coordinate 64,833,684, forward strand.
GACTTCTGGGTTGCCTGTACAGTTCATAGACAAGTGAAAGTGGATACTTTAAAATGCGCAAGATAAGCGTGAGTGCTATGGATGGCGTTCTCGTAGGGAGACGGGAGCGGATCCATAGTGGTGTATTGGTTGGTGAATATGTGGACTCGTGTGTGTCACCTCAGAAGAGTTACTTGCAGTCGTAGTTCAGGATAGCCACCGAGTCAAAGCTGGCTTGCTGCAGTTAAACCCCACCATCCCCTTTTTTGATAATGATGCATATGTAGATAGTTCTGATGTAAGTCTTGCTGGGTACATTTATACTCACGTTTGCCTATTTTATGTTTTTGCAGAGAGACTTCAGTCTCACTAGTAGTTCCACATGGACTTCGACGTTTAGCTTGTTACCTCAGCTACGATCTTGTGCCCTTGGCAGGATCTGGTAGATAGTCAGGCTTCTCAGCATTTTTCATTTATAGATGTCTGTACTCAGACATGTTAAGCTTCCGCATGTGTTTGACTTGTATGCTCTGAATGTTGGGTCGGGAGACCCATGTTTGTAATATCTTGCTGCTCGGAGCCTATTGAATAAAATACTTGAGTTGTAGAGTTATGTTGTGATGCCATGTTGTATTTGCACATATCGAGCATATTGTGTGTATGCTATTGAAATGTTTGGTATGTGTGGGATCTGACTATCTAGTTGTTTATCCTTAGTAGCCTCTCTTACCGGGAAATGTCTCCTAGTGCTTCCACTGAGCCATGGTAGCTTGCTACTGCTCCGGAACACTTAGGCTGGCCGGCATGTGTCCTTCCTCGTTCATGTGGCTGTCCCTTCGAGGAAATGTCACGCGATGAGTACGGGAGTCCTGTTAGCCCGCTACAGCCCGGTTTACCGAAGTCCTATTAGCCCAGTTGCTACCGCCCGGATTCACTCGCTGATGACCGACACGTTCGTTGTTGGGTCATGTATGCCTGTCCCTGTAAGTTAGTGCCACTTTGGGTTCACGACTAGCCATGTCAGCCCGGGTTCTTTGTCATATGGATGCTAGCGGCACTATCATATACGTGAGCCAAAAGGTGCAAACGGTCCCGGGCCAAGTAAGGTGGCACCCGTGGGAATACCGTGCGTGAGGCCGCAAAGTGATATGAAGTGTTACATGCTAGATCAGTGTGACTTAGGAACGGGGTCCTGACAACTTTGGTATCAGAGCCTGACTGCCTGTAGGATTACCAAGCCAAACTGGTCGAAGTTGTGTCTAGAAATGCTTTAGTTATGTAGGGGAATTGATTGTGGGATGGAACGTAAGGCTCTTTTACTCCTTATACCTCATGGCCCTCTGATCTGAGTCATCCTCTCCTCTTCTACGGGGTTTAAGAACTAGGCCTTCTCATCTATCTATCAGGATGATGTGATACTAATCCATAGACTTATAGGATTGCTGGTTTCAAGCCTCAGTCCAGTTCCTACTACTTCTGTATGTTAACTAATGATCTCGAAACCCTGATATTGTGCTTCTGAGTGGCTATGCCACCATTTCTGTAGTATGTCTCCAAACTTTTGAGCATTTACAGCCGTTATGCTGTCCGAGTCATCCCAGGTTTCTAAACAACCTGATGCACTTGCAAATCCTTTCCCTCTAATTTTTATGTTCCTTTGGGCCAGGTTAATCACACTAATTGCTGAGTTGAGGTATTCTATTGCCTCGACATATATGTTGGAATTATTATTATGACCCTAGGTGTCCTAGGGGATCATCTAGTAATCTAGCCATGATTTGCGTCCCAGTGTGATGCTTCTGGCCTTTATTCTCAAAAGCATCCCGTGATGCTACTTAGTAGTAGGTATTCTATTCCTGGGTTCTTGAACCCGAGATTCACTCTACTTACTTCATGTTGATAGTGTTTGCTCGTTCCTTTAGGAAATTAGTAACCTTTGCAATAGTCCTTGAAGTTCGTGGTATTACCTTCTTCCAAATACTATGAACCACTTTATGGCAGAAGTTTGTTGGATCAAAAGATCACAACAGGAGTGCCCTCGATGAGTTCTCCATTCTATATTGCGACTCTGCCAGTTCTACTTTTCTGCATGGGTTATCTGGAAGAAACTTGTTGAACTTGTTTCGACATACTAATCTATGCATCCACAACTTAGAAAGTTATATGTTCCTTGAGTTGTCCCCCTTTAGTTGTATCCTGATCTTTGTCTATCAATTGATAGTCAGGAGTAATTGTGCATTCGTCTTATCGATGCTTATTATTCTTGTGGTCCGTCAAGCCATTCTATTCGGAATGACTAGGAGAAACAAACTCCAGTACCTCATCCACATCCAGGATTGGGTCAAAGTAGTTGTACCTCGCAGATCAAAATGCCAACCCAGCTTTTGATCTGTTCTACCTGAAGTATTACCCACTTTACATCAGGAATATCATGAGGATTGCACCATCTCTTATGAATTCTTGACGCAGTAATACTTCTTGCCATCATTGTTCATTCCTCGGTTTCCGTGTTATTGTAACCGGAATGCCGACAAGTGAATCGTGGTGTGTGAAATCAATACTGCTAGCAACTCCGTTGCTTAGTGGTTAATGGACAACATTCTCATTTTTAGCGTGTTGGTTATTGAATCGTCACCCTAAGGTTGATTGTGTTTTGCCTTAGGCTGGTATAAAGAGTTTCAATGATCTCTGAATCAAAGGTAATTCTTTTTGCCACTTAAGGGGATATATCTACGAGTCACCATCCCTAAGGTGTCTTGTTTTGGTATCATGGCAACTCAACTCCTCGCTGCGTTGACAACCGATTACCACCTTCTTAAGTGCGGAAATGTTGTCTACCTAGTGAACCTTCGACATCGGTTCCACTCCATCTCTTTGGATGAATGCTTCGTATCTCAGCTCGAGAGATGTTCTTACCTCTCACTCCATGAGTTGATATTGAATACTCGATCTTCGAGGAGATCGTTTTCTAGAGAGTCTCCTTCTGTCGTCATCGTGTTGGATGAAGACCTCGCAAGCAAAGACGTCAAGATCGATTGAGTCAACAAATCAACACCCTTGAGAAGACAGTTGGATCATGAAGTTTGTGATACTTAGTGTTCCCTTTGTCTTCTTACCTCACGTCTTGAATCTCGGGACGAGATTCTTGTTTAGTGGGGGTGAGTTGTCACATCCCTAGCTTCTGGCATTGCACTATGATAGTGTCATGTGTGCATCATGTCTAAATTTTTCTTAAACTTGAAATGGGGACTAACAAACCCCAACACCCCCTTTAGAAATACTAGGTTCCAACAATTGGAATTTCAATGAACCCAAAATGCCCTTCATAAATGTTTACCATCTTTGGTCCTGGCTAAACCCTCTGCCAAAAATGGTTTCATATTTTTGGAGGCTATTCTGGATTTTTGCACCAAGCCATAAGTATTTGCATTTGGGCAATTTAAATCCTATAAATATTTTAAAATGCCCAAATAATCCTGAAGGTATTTTTAGGCTGTTGAGAATATTTTCAAATGTGCCTTTGAATATCTTCAGGTTTTTCCTAAATGGAATAGTATTTCTACTATTTCAACACACAGAACAGAAACAGATAAATAGTAAAACAGAAAGCAGAGAGAGAGGGTTTTACCTGGCAGCCCAGCCGGCTCAGCTCCTGTTCCGGCCCAGCCCACCACTGCCTGGCTCCATGTCGCCTTCCTCCTCGTGCCAGTAGGCAGAGGAGGGACACCGCGACGCCGCCGAGCTCGCCACGCCACCACCCTGCCTGGCTGCCTCCTCCTCTCCCTGGACGTCTCCCGCAGCTCCACGCCACCCCCTGGAACCCCCTCGCACTCTCCCTCATCCCCAACTCCTCCTCTGTCCCTCTCTCCCGCGATCGCCGTGACCGCCCGAGAACGCCGACGAGCACCCCCGCGGCCACCAGCATCCCCATGCCCAGCCAGCTAGTGCCCGTGCTCCGCCTCCTCGCGCTGAACCTCTCCACGACGAAGGAAACAAGCCTGAGGGCCCCACTTCGTCGCCATCATCGCCGCCTTCGCCATCGGTCGCCGGAGATCCGCCTCGCCGCCCCGCTCGCTCCGACGCTTCCCCGGCCTTTCCATCTGCACCGGCCAACTCGCCGTGAGCTCCTCTTCTTTCTCCCCCTAGCCACGTCGCTCGAGCCGCCCCCTAAGCCCCGTTGGCCATCACGGCCGAGAGCTCGGCTCCGCCGGCCATGTCGCTGTCGTGCCCACAGACGCGTAAGCTCGAAACCGAGCGCGTCACCGTGCTCAGCACATCGCCAGGAGGCTGTAGCACCCAGCCGTTCGCCCGGCCGTGTCCCACAGCACCATTCCCAACCTCGCCCGAACTCCGGCCGCTGCCGAGGTCGACGCCGGTGACGACTCCGGCCATATTAGGCCCAGCCGCTGCCACTACTCGACGCGGACGAGCGCCCGCGTCACGTAGACGCCCTCCGCTGGCCATTTGGTCGCCGGAGGAGGAAACCCGCACCCCTCCGCCGTCCCTGGCCTTGCCGGCGATGAGCCGTTGACCGGGTCCGGCGGGTTTGACCGTTGACGTTGACTGGGTGGGCCCAAGCTGACTCCCCTGAGTCAATGACAAGTGGGACCCCCTGCTAACTAACCAGATTAGTTTAACTAAAATTAGTTAGTCTAATTAACTGCTGACACGCGGGACCCACTGGTCAGTTTGACCTGGACGTCCCCGTTGACCTTTGACGTCACCCTAACGCAGTGCTAACGCAATAAACCCTTTTTGGATTTAAATAAATCTAAACGATTAATTTATTTCAGAATTAGCTAAAACTTCTAAAAATCATAGTAATTCAACCATGACTCCAAATCAAACAAATTATATATGAACAATTATCAGAAAAATTCAAGGAATCCATCTGTACCATTTTCATGCATGTTTGAACAATGTTTGTCCTCTGTTTTGGACAAAACAAATAAAGGGCATTTAAATAATCATATATGGAGTTGGAATTTGAATCATGTATTCAAACCAACTTCATTTAAATCATAGCTAGGTGCATTAGCCCAAAACACATTCATATTTCCATGTCATAGCATGCATCATATTGTGCATTGCATTGATCGTGTTTCTTCTGTGTTTGCCGGTGTTGTTCCCCCTCGGTAGACGTTGTACCGACGATGTGATCGTTGACACTGATGAAGACTCAATATTATCTTCAGAAGTGCCAGGCAAGCAAAACCCCCTTGTTCGTTCCGATTCAATCCCACTCTCTCGCTCCTGCTCTCTTTTACTGCATTAGGACAACAACGATTCATTTGTTAATTGCTGCGGTAGCTGAACCCCTTTATCCTCTGCATGACCTGTCATTGCCACAGTAAATAGATGAAACCCACTACCATGAGTAGGAGTTGTTTGAGCCCTGTTGTGCCTACTCATTCATGCTTGTTTGCCATGCCTGCTACTGCTTAGAGTTGAGTCAGGTCTGATCCATCAGGGATGAATTAGAGGTGTGTGAACATGTCCTACTGTGTATGAGCTAAGTGTGTGAACACGATTTGGTAAAGGTAGCGGTGAGAGGCCATGTAGGAGTACATGGTGGGTTGTCTCACTGAAGCCGTCCTCAGGAACTGAGTTCTGTGTTTGTGATCCATGATTCAGCTACTACCATGCATTGGGCCCTGAAATATGACCCCGCTCGACTTCTTAATCACCCTAGTCCTCTGTCCAGGAGTTGCAAGTAGTTTCTGGTGTTTGTAGTATGCTGGAGGCCGTGCGCAGCGCTGACCAAAGGGGTGGGCTGTGATGCGGTAGGCACGTGGCACGGTGTACCGGGCGCCCGTTTGGTGTCTCGGGAACCCTGCACACATCGTTTGGGGCTGTGAGCGAAACTCCAGCCGGATCTCCTCGCGGATGGAACCCGAATAGGCAATAAATCTGGACTAGAGACTTGAGTGTTTAGGTAGGTCGTGGTCTACACCCACGTCGGCTTTCGCTTGAAGTCTGCCGAGCACATGTCGTGTGCAGACGCTAAGTGGTGGAAACATGTATGAAGAAGTACACCCCTGCAGGGTTAACATCATCTATTCGAATAGCCGTGTTCGCGGTAAAGGACTTCTGGGTTGCCTTTACAGTTCATAGACAAGTGAAAGTGGATACTTTAAAATGCGCAAGATAAGCGTGAGTGCTATGGATGGCGTTCTCGTAGGGAGACGGGAGCGGATCCATAGTGGTGTATTGGTTGGTGAATATGTGGACTCGTGTGCGTCACCTCAGAAGAGTTACTTGCAGTCGTAGTTCAGGATAGCCACCGAGTCAAAGCTGGCTTGCTGCAGTTAAACCCCACCATCCCCTTTTTTGATAATGATGCATATGTAGATAGTTCTGATGTAAGTCTTGCTGGGTACATTTGTACTCACGTTTGCCTATTTTATGTTCTTGCAGAGAGACTTCAGTCTCACTAGTAGTTCCACGTGGACTTCGATGTTTAGCTTGTTACCTCAGCTACGATCTTGTGCCCTCGGCAGGATCTGGTAGATAGTCAGGCTTCTCAGCCTTTTTCATTTATAGATGTCTGTACTCAGACATGTTAAGCTTCCGCATGTGTTTGACTTGTATGCTCTGAATGTTGGGTCGTGAGACCCATGTTTGTAATATCTCGCTCCTCGGAGCCTATTGAATAAAATACTTGAGTTGTAGAGTTATGTTATGATGCCATGTTGTATTTGCACATATCGAGCATATTGTGTGTATGCTATTGAAATGCTTGGTATGTGTGGGATCTGACTATCTAGTTGTTTATCCTTAGTAGCCTCTCTTACTGGGAAATGTCTCCTAGTGCTTCCACTGAGCCATGGTATCTTGCTACTACTCCGGAACACTTAGGCTGGCCGGCATGTGTCCTTCCTTGTTCATGTGTCTGTCCCTTCGGGGAAATGTCACGCGATGAGTACGGGAGTCCTGTTAGCCCGCTACAGCCCGGTTTACCGGAGTCCTGTTAGCCCAGTTGCTACAGCCCGGATTCACTCCCTGATGACCGACACGTTTGTTGTTGGGTCATGTATGTCTGTCCCTGTAAGTTAGTGCCACTTTGGGTTCACGACTAGCCATGTTAGCCCGGGTTCTTTGTCATATGGATGCTAGCGGCACTATCATATACGTGAGCCAAAAGGCGCAAATGGTCCCGGGCCAGGTAAGGTGGCACCCGTGGGAATACCGTGCGTGAGGCCACAAAGTGATATGAAGTGTTACATGCTAGATCGGTGTGACTTAGGATCGGGGTCCTGACAAGTGCACTCTAAACACATTATCTATTTATTTTTCTCTAACCTTTCGTAGCCATGCAACCAAGCCACATAAGCTTCATGGGTGCCCCCCACATCATATTATTCATACTACATTGATTGAAAAAAAGATAAATCACCCAAAACAAGATCTTCCCATTTTTTGTTCCTACGATGTTGTGTCGTCCACGTACCTACTAGTTGTATAGTGGTAGTACTAGTAATATAGTTAGGAGTACAAACTTGGTACTAGTAGGAGTAGTACTAGTACGGAATGCTCCTACTCTATCAACGAGCCCCATCTGACACCAAATTTCTTGGCTTCCGTGCTACAGCTAGATCTTCCCCTCGTTTCTGTTTTCCAACCCGGCGGCGGGCGGGGTGTCGGTTTGCTCAATTGCGGTCCCACATGAAAGTGAAAATGCTAGGCAACACGCCTTCCCTAAGCTATGTGTCGTGCCGGACGGGCCATGGAGTACTCCCGATTCCTGGGCGTGTGGGGGTGCGACGTGAACGCGGCAGGCCTTTTCCTTTTACTAGCAATGTGTCTGTGCGTTGCGACGGATCCAAAGAAGTAGAATAGTAGTATTTGTTCACAAACTTGAAAGAAATCACTATTGTTTTGATATACTCCTAATATATTACTCCCTTCGTACCTAAATATTTTTCTTTTTTGAGATTTCAAATGGACTATCACATACGGATTATATAGACATATTCTAGTGTTTCTAGCAAGATGCCCGCACGTTGCACGAAGTTGATGGAAAAGGTAAGCACAACTTATAAATTGACGGATGGAGTACTAGTTACAGTGATGCATATAATTAAGCAAAGGGATCGCACATGTCGGTATTGACTGGAACGAGAATGCAATAGCACAATAAGAATTAAGGCCACGATGATGCGATCGTAGTGGTGGTTACAGAAGGCAAGAAGAAAGATGGATCCATGAACGTACGACCTACTCCTCCTCAACTTAGTGCGTCGGGCCACCGACCGGCGGCTAAGGAGCGGCGGCTTTTGTGGCGAGGTCGAGGTGCTTCTCAGCAAAGGCATCCAAGGCTTCCAGCCGGTTGAGGAAGGCCAACGTCGTAGCGTCCTCACTGGCCTTGTAGACACCTATGTACACGATTTGCTTGTACATGTGGATGTGTAGGTCGACGAATTCTTGCAGGGCGAGGCGCCTCGCGTCGAGCGCGACCTCCAGGTGGACATTCTTCATAGAGTCGGCGGGCAGTCGCAGGGCCACCAGTGCTTGAAAGAGGTTCCGGCCATGGAGGCCGATTAGGGTGGCAGGCAATGAGGAGCCCGGGCGCGCGGGCTGGAGGAGTACGGCGATGTCGTCCGCGAGCTTCTTGGGGACGGTGAACTTGTTGCTGGTGGCAATGATCATCTGGTCCAACTGAGAGTCGTAGTTGGCATCGACGGCGGCCATCCACCAGCCGGTCTCCAACACCGTCTGGAGACGATCCTCGGCGCCATGGGTCTTGAGTGAGCTCTTTTGCGCTTAGTGTAGGTGCCTAGGCAAATGCTTAGGTGCGTACGATGTGGTAGATGCATTGGAATGGAGGGGCGCCTTTATATGAGAGCAATTTCACATCGTGCAGCCTCTTTTCCCGGACCTCCTCCCATTACTTCCATCATGCATTAATTGAAGGAGGATGCATTGGCCGTTCAACATATCGGGAACCGCTACTCCCTCCCTCGTCTGCTTTAAAGCCGTATCGGGAACTGCACCACCCGCTGTCAAATCGAATACTCCCTCCGGCTAGGTGAGTATTAAGTCATCTTACGAAAACCAAATAGTAAACACATAGGCGTGGTGCATTAACTCTCACGTTGTTTCTTATTTTTTGACATAAATAGAGGAATCAACCAATAAGAGATGTGGGTCTTGTATGCTTTTAATGACTTGAGACTATCAAACATGACATGCAGTGGTCAGTTCGTTGCACAAGAACAAATACAACCCACGTCAGCACACACGCATCTTATAGCATCACATCCAATGGCTATAAAAGATGAATGAGACCAAATTATATCTCATCTAGATGAGTTCTAGCAAAACTGTATTAATAATACTTAGTACTCCTGCGCCATGTATCATATATTAGTATCATGTAGTACTTTATTTATTGCCATGTATGACACATAGTACTCAACTCTCTCTCTTTCTTCATTTAATTCTATGACACCTCATCAAAATTGCTAAGTCTAGTACCATTACAACCAGCCTTAGCAAATACTCCCTAAACATTAAGTTCTCTCGCTTTCCTCTCCACCTTGGTCACCTAGACAGAGGGAGTATACTGCGCGGGTTTTTCCCGCGCGGTAGGAGGCGGGGAAGTTCCTCCTAGTCGGTTCGACAGAGACGCGAGAAGACGAGGGAGTAGGCTGCTGCAAACATAGGGTTGTGTGATTTGACATCGAGTTACTATTGGACAGGTGGGGCCCTGTGATTTGACTTGCCATTATCATTTTACTTCGGTGCTACAACCGGTGTGAGTCTCCCGATTCCTGACCACCTCCATACAGGTGCCTCTCCCAATGCTCCACCATGTAGTAGAGGTTGGCTCTTGCATGAGAGCCCACTTCTCCACTTTTTCTTTGCCTCTCTTTCCTCCACATATGCAAAAATGCCATGTAAAGTGCACTATTGTACTTAGGTTGGTCATAATGGAGAGTATCATGTACTAGTATCATGCATATGATACTTTTGTATGATACTACATCCGTAATGCATAGTATCATGTGTTGGTATCATAGGATAGTTTATTTATTGTCCTGCATGACACATAGTAGCACATCATTTAATATGATACTATAGTAAGTATCATATTATGATACTCAACTCTCTCTTTTCTTCATTTAATTCGATGTCACCTCATCAAGATTGCATAGTTGGCATGCATGATACTACTCCCATTACAAGCAGCCTTACTTGCTCCTACATGTGCTAAGCTTGCCACATAGGCATAAAGTCTGATGTGGCAAGTTAATCAAGAAGAGAGAGACTAGTTTGGTGACCCAAGGAAGAAACGGTGCTAAGCGCATGTACCTAGGTGAAAAGACAATTTTGAGTCTATAGCTAATTAAATGAAGCAAACTTAGCAACACCATTTTATTGGAAGAGGTCACTCCTTGGCATATGCAATAAATACTAGTACTCCATGTGTCCTAGTGTCAAAAACGTTCTTATATTATGGGACGGGGGGAGTACGAAGAAAGAGATAGAGAGGAGTAAAAAAAATACACTTATGGCCAACCTTATAGCTAACCTTGTTGTAGTATCAGTGACTAAGTGATGACTATGTATGACATGCCAACATCAGATAGCCTAACGCACCGTGTTAAATCTCCAACGGTGCGACCACGCGAGCGATGCGACGGTCGTGGTAGGCGCAACCATGATACGGGCTGCTGGCAGCCCTTGGATCTGAGATCAAACGGTCGCATGCTAAGTTGCTGAAAATTTACAGAATAACCCTCCAGGATAGGATATTCACCCATAGGTCTAGAATCACGCCATGCAACCGTTCGATCTCAGATCCAAGGGCTCTCGGAAGCCCGTATCATGGGAGAATGGAAATCCACTACCCTGCCGTTTGCATGCTGGCAGTTTGCTCCTACTCGTCCCCGCACGTCCTTCAATACTATGGCGGTTCGCTCCTAGTCGTCCTGTCCATTCACATTACGGCAGTTCCACTAATCCTAACCCTCCTCCCAAATCCATGGCGTCCCAAATCTCCACGATCAGCGGTGAGTACAAGGTTAGAACCATCACCGGCGATGAGTTCGATGTCATCTACACCCATTCTTCTGCGACGGTGAAAGGATGCCTTTCTCGCTTCAGATGCATGTTCGAAGACTCAGATAATGAGCGGGTCGCTGGGCTAGATGTTGAGTACACCACAGTCCTGGGACGAGAGAAGGATCTAAAGGACGAAGAGAGGAAGAAGCCCGACGTGATCCAGGTTTGCGTGCATGACTTATGCTTGGTCTACCACATATGCCATGCCGACGTTGAATGCCTGGATTTTAAGGACTTCCTCGAGAGCAACCTAGTCAAATTCATTACTGTAGACTTTGGTAACGGTAAAGAAGTACTGGGTCGGATAGGCCTCGTTGTAGGCAACACCTTCGACCTCCAGAAGAATCGGCTGGTGTCCTCTCGTCAGCCTTCAATGCTGACCCTGGCAGTAGCCATGGTTCATCCTTCATACGGTAAACTGGAGAAACCTCCATACACGTTTCATTTTTATGCATGGCAGCGGAATGTACTAGATATAAACCACATCCACTATGCTGCAATGGATGGCTACCTTTGTTTTAATATCTACAAGGGTTGGATGAAGAGCAAGAGCCAAGTGTGCGGTTCAAGCAAAGAAGTATCAGCCAAGAGGAAGAGGGACAAGGACGAAGTCGAGGACGTGGACGAGGACTCCGAGTAAGGTGACAGTGTCGTTGCTCATGGTGGTTTTAATGCAGTGTCTCCGGAATAGTTGCAAAGTTTAATTTCAGGTGTGCTTAATTTAATTTGAGGGGTGTGTTGTGCTGAGCCCCCAGCAGAACTATGTTATGTTTCTTCTCGTTACTTTAACTCTTCAGTACGTACATACTAGTATTTCTTACATTTCATCTTTTAGTTGGTATAGTACTACCACTTGTTTCTTCACATTATATACGTACAATATATATGGCCAACATCATATAGCCAGCAGTTTAGTTGTCAAAGAATTTCAGGGTGCTTAGTTTTGTCAAAGAATTCCAGGATGCTTAGTTTTATTTGAGGGGTGGGTTGTGCTGGACACCATTATTGTGACTAGCCTTTTTAATAGTACTATATGCATAATTTGGCGACGAGCGCTCTCTATATGTACCACCTTTTTTTAATTTCAAGTTTTGCTCCATGGCGCAATCCATCGATACTACTGCTGTACAAAAGTATACATTTTTAAAAGGCTAGAGGGCGGGGCAGTCTAGCTCGGTTGGTTTCACGAGAGGCGAGGGCCTTTGTGATTTGACGGCTCATTACTTCTATCAAATCGAATAGTACTGCGCAGCCCACTGCATGCCCGACGCCTCCATTAAACCCCTCCGTTAAACCCGCATGCAAACCGAGAATCCTACTTCGGCCACACGTCCGTTCATGAGCGGGCCGGAATTAAACGCAACACCGGTCAAGCTCCTCCCGTTCGCCCTCAATTTAAACAAGGCTAGATGCCGGCCAAGCTCCTACCGTACGCCCTCTATTTACACGAGGCCAGACAAACAGCGGGCAAGAATCGCACCCCTCCGCCGCTCCCTCATCTCCTCCTTCACCATTTTCTCCACTCTTCCGATAGCTTCCGATGAGCCATTCTCCGGCATATTACTCGGCTGGGTGGCCCGCCGAGCCCTCCGGATACGGGCGAGGCTGCTCGGTGCTTCACCAACCTCGCTTGGCCCAACGGAGCCAGTTACCACCCCAAGCAGGCGCGTGGTTCATCAACTCGCCGCTCCAGTTCAGCTCGATGAGGAGTGGCGAGTTGCTCCACGCCGGCACGGTGGCGAGCACGCCGGTATGGGTGCCGTCGTTGCCGCGTCGTACCGTGCCACCAGTGTCTGCGGCGGCCGCGCCTCCCGTTTCTGTGGGCGCGCCTCCCGTGCCTGCGGCAGCGCCATGCAGGCAGAGACAGAAGCCGGGTGCGTGGAGAGCGACGAGTCGATGGCCAGCTTCTCCGTGTCCGCCGCCATCATTGAAGAGAAGTAGAACACGAGAGGCCGCCGCCACTTGGGACCCATGAAGGCCACCACCGAGGCGACGACCACGGATTCAGGTGGTTTCTTTGCTGCTTCGTCTCTTCTGAGGTCATTCGTCGACCCCACAAGTGTCTGACGGACATGAGAAAGATAAAGGGATCCACAGGCAGCCATTTAGAACTAAAATAAGTCTAGATACATCCATTTCTAGGACAAGTATTTCCGGACGGAGGGAGTATTAATTATACAAGAGAGCCGGATTGGCACCTCTTCGTTCATGTAAATGTAATGAAATCCATCATCTTTATATGAAGATCCGGCTTTTTATACAAAATCCTTCATGCTTATATGAAATTAGTCCGTGTGTCACATCCCTGGTCCTGGTATGCAGTAGGCTAGCCCTTCATGTGTGCATCATGTTTAACTTTTCAAATGAACTTGAAATGGGGACTGATCAAACCCTAGCACCAGATCAAATCAAATAGGTTCAACATAAAATCATTTTCAATGAACCTGAAATGCCCTTATAAAATGTTCATCATCTTTGCCTTGGGCTAGAACCTCTGACAAAAATGGTGCACACTTTTCTAGGACATCATAAGGTCACTGAATTAAATCATATAGTATTTGCATTTGGGCATTTAAATGCTATAAAATATTTTAAATGCTCAGATAATCCCAAACTGAAATGTTTACTATAGGATATATTTCCAACAGTGGTCAAGAGTAGTTGCATGATTTTTGGGATTGATATAGTATTTTTAATAAAGCCCAGAAGTTACAGAAAAATAGAAAAACACTAACAGAAAACTGAGAGAGAAGGAAACTAACCTGGCCCAGCCTACCTGCACTGTAGCTGGCTCAGCCCAGCTGGCCCAAGATGTCAGTCATCTTCGACCCCGCCGAACAAAGCAGCTGCGTGCTGGATGCGCGCGAGCGTCGACGCCACCTCTTGCTTCGCGCTGGAGGCTCATCCCCCTCCCTATCCCCCCGCCTGGAGACACCCTCGATCCCCTCTGTCCCTCCCCCCTTCCCTTGCCCTCTCCTCTCCTCCATTGCTCGTCCCCGAGCTCGGTCGGGAGCAGGCATGGCCGCCACCCATCGTCCTCATGGCCACCAGCCACCCCTCGCCGCCCAAACGTACCCCCGAGCTTCGCCCCCATGCCCACTTCTCCCTGCCGAAGCCCACGTCCTCGGAAGCGCAGCAACATCGCCATCAGGCTCCTCCTCCTCCTCGGATGCCGATGACCACCACCGTCGATTTGCTTCATCCAGTGCATCCCCGTCCTCCCCGTCGCCTCTGCTGGAACCGCGGTGAGCCACCGCACCTTCTCCCTCTCTCTTCCGCGCGAAACCGCCCTCCAGTGAAGTTCCCCCGCCGTGGCTAAGCTTCGGCCACCGCCGTAGCTTGCCGTCGGTGTTGTTTCCGGCCACCCCGCAACCTCCCGTCCGGTCCTTTGGATGCAGACGAGCGAGAGGCCCCCCTGGTGCCAGCAGCACGTCGAGCTGCCATCCCTAACGCGAGTCCGGCGAGCTCTCGCCGTCGGTTTGGTCATCGCCGGCGTAGATCCAGTGATGATGATGTGGCCGCTTAATTAGGGCTTAATCACCTAGTTAACTAACCACAGTGACAAAAATAGCCGGACCCCACTGCCTAACTAACCAACTAACTACGTAAGATTAAGATTAATCTAATTACAGTGGGCCCACGTGTCAATTTTGACTATGCTGATGTGGGTGCTGACCTGACCCCACCTGTCTGTGACCTAGGCAGCACTGGGTCACTGACCAGTGGGCCCCACTAGCCAGGTTTGACCTGGACCAGCCATGTTGACTCTGCTGACGTCACCCCGACGCGCTGCTGACGCAATTAATCATTTTCTGCATTAAAAATAATCCAGGAAATTCCAGAAAATAACCAAAACTTCTAAAAATCATAGAAAATCAACCGTAGCTCCAAATCAAATAAATTATATATGTAAAATGATCACAGAAATGCAATATATGTAAAATGGGCTTGCATTTGAATCTTTGGTTCAAATGGACTCATCTCAATCTGTTCTAGCTTGCATTAGCCAAAAACACATTCATATTGCCATGTCATAGCATGCATCATTTTGTGCATTGCATTGATCATGTGTCTTCTCTGTTTGTTGGTGCTTGTCCCCTCTCAGTAGACGTGTACCGACGATGTGATCGATGACACCGATGAAGAACTATACTATCTTCAGAAGTGCCAGGCAAGCAAAAACCCGTTGTTCATTCCGATACAATCCCACTCTCTCGCTCCTGCTCTCTTTTACTGCATTAGTACAACAACGATTCAAATGTTACCTGTTGCGGTAGTTGAACCCCTTATCCTCTGCATGACCTGTCATTGCCACAGTAAATAGATGAAACCCACTAGCACGAGTAGGAGTTGTTTGAGCCCTGATGTGCCTACTCATTCATGTTTGTTTGTCATGCCTGCTACTGCTTAGAGTTGAGTCAGGTCTGATTCATCGGAGATGAATTGGAGGTGTGTAAACACGTCCAACTGTGTGTGAACACGATTTGGTAAAGGTAGCGGTGAGAGGCCATGTAGGAGTACATGGTGGGTTGTCTCATTGTAGCCGTCCTCAGGAATTGAGTTCTGTGTTTGTGATCCATGAACGGTTACTACCAGACATTGGGCTCCGGGCGCTCCAGGCTCTCTCGACTTATTAATCAACTAGATCTCTGTCCAGGAGTTGCAACTAGTTTCTGGTGTTTGTAGGTAGTGTTAGTACTCTACCAAGTAGCACCCGGTATAGGTAGGCTTGGGACAGACTAGGCACCATGGCACGGTGTACCAAGCGTAGATCCACCCGTCGAGGTGGGCTTGGGAACCC
The DNA here is from genome assembly GCF_018294505.1 of Triticum aestivum. Taxonomy (NCBI): domain Eukaryota; kingdom Viridiplantae; phylum Streptophyta; class Magnoliopsida; order Poales; family Poaceae; genus Triticum; species Triticum aestivum. The sequence continues at coordinate 64,849,531 of NC_057798.1, forward strand.
TGCACACATCAATTGCGGCTGTGAGCGACACCCCGGCCGGATCTCCTTGCGGATGGAACCCGAATAGGCGATAAACCTGGACGAGAGACTTGTGTGGTTAGTCAGGTCGTGGCTGACACCCTCGCTGGGCTTCCGCTTGAAGGTTGCCGAGTAAATGTATTGTAAACGGCAGTAAGTGGTGAGAGCGTGTGTGAAGAAGTACACCCCTGCATGGTTAACATCATCTATTCAAATAGCCGTGTCCGCGGTAAAGGACTTCTAGGTTGCCTGTACAGTTCATAGATAACTTGAAGTGGATACTCTAAAATACGCAAGATAAGCATGAGTGCTATGGATGGCGTTCTCGTAGGGAGACGGGAGCGGATCCATAGTGGTGTATTGATATGGTGAATATGTGAACTCGTGTGCGCCACCTCAAAAGAGTTACTCGCAGTCGTAGTTCAGGATAGCCATCGAGTCAAAGCTGGCTTGCTACAGTCAAACTCCACCATCCCCTTTGTTGATAATGATGCATATGTAGTTAGTTCTGATGTAAGTCTTGCTGGGTACATTTGTACTCATGTTGCTTAATTTATGTTTTTGCAGAGAGACTTCAGTCTCGCTAGTAGTTCCACGTGGACTTCGACGTTTAGCTTGTTACCTCAGCTATGATCTTGTGCCCTCGGCAGGATCTGGTAGATAGACAGGCATCTCAACCTTTTTCATTTGTAGATGTCTGTACTCAGACATGTTAAGCTTCCTCTTGTGCTTGACTTGTGTGCTCTGAATGCTGGGTCATGAGACCCATGTTTGTAATATCTCGCTCCTCGGAGCCTATTGAATAAATACTTTGAGTCGTAGAGTTATGTTGTGATGCCATGTTGTATTTGCACATATCGAGCATATTGTGTGTATGATTTGAAATGCTTGATATGTGTGGGATCTGACTATCTAGTTGTTTATCCTTGGTAGCCTCTCTTACCAGGAAATGTCTCCTAGTGCTTCCATTGAGCCTTGGTAGCTTGCTACTGCTCCGGAACACTTAGGTTGGCCGGCATGTGTCCTTCTTCGTTCCTGTGTCTGTCCCTTCGGGGAAATGTCACGCGATGAATACCGGAGTCCTGTTAGCCCGCTACAGCCCGGTTCACCGGAGTCCTGCTAGCCCAGTGCTACAGCCTGGATTCACTCGCTGATGACCGACACGTTCGATGCTGGGTCATGGATGCCTGTCCCTGTAAGTTTGTTCCACTTTGGGTTTGCGACTAGCCGTGTCAGCCCGGGCTCCTTATCATATGGATGCTAGCGACACTATCATATACGTGTGCCAAAAGGCACAAACGGTCCCGGGCAAAGGTAAGGCGACACCCGTGGGGATACCGTGCGTGAGGCTGCAAAGTGATATGAGGTGTTACATGCTAGATCGATGTGGCATTGATTCGAGGTCCTGACAGCTTTGGTATCAGAGCCTGACTGCCTGTAGGATTACCAAGCCAAACTGGTCGAAGTTGAGTCTAGAAATGCTTTAGTTATATAAGGGAATTGATTGTGGATGGGAACGTAAGGCTCTTTTTACTCCTTATACCTTATGCCCTTCTGATCCGAGTCATACTATCTTTCCTACGGGGTTAAGAAACTAGGCTTTCTCTTCTTTCTATCAGGATCACGTGTTAGTAATCCGTAGACTCGTAGGATTGATGGATTCAAGCCCAAGTTCAGTTCCTACTACTTATGTGTGTTGACAGTTCATCTCAGAACTTTGATATTATGGTGATCGAGTGGTTATGCCACCATTTTTGTAGCATGTCTTAAATCGTTTCGAGCATTTATAGCCGTTATGCTGTCCGAGTCATCCTAGGTTTCTAAATAGTCTGATGCATTTGCAAATCCCATCTTTTTGTTCTGATGTCTTTTTAGGCCAGGTTAGCCACACTAAATTGCTGAGTTAAGGTAGTCTGTTGCCTCGACATATATGTTGGAGCTAGTATTATGACCCTAGGTGTCTAGAGTATCACCTGGTAACTTAGCCATGTTTTGTGTTCCCAGTGTGATGATTCTGGCCATCATTCTTGAAAGCATCCCGTGATGCCACTTAGTTAGTAGCCATTCTATTCCTGGGTTCTTGACCCAAGATTCACTCTACTTACCTCGTGTTGTTAGTGTTTGCTAGTTCCCTTAGGATATTAGTAACCTTTGCATTAGTCCTCGAGGTCCATGGTATTCCCTTCTTCCAAATATCATGAACTGCTTATGGCAGAAGTTCTTCTGAACCAAAAGATCACAACCAGAGTGCTCTTAATGAGTCATCCATTCATAGTTGTGAATCTGCCAGTCCTTCCTCTTCAGCATGGGTTATTTGGAAGAAATATGTTGAACTTGTTCGACATACTAATCTATGCATCCACAGCTCAGAAAGTCATATGTTCTTTTGGGCTGTCCCTCCTTAGTTGTATCCTGACCCCCATCTATCAATTGATAGTCAAGAATAGTCGTGCACCCGTGTTCATCGATGCCTATCACTCTTGTGGTTCGTCAAGCCATTCAATTCCAGAATGACTAGGAGAAACAAACTCCAGTACCTCATCCATATCCAGGATTGGGTCAAAGCAGTTGTATCCCGCAGATCAAATGCAATCCAGCTTCTGGTCTGTTCTACCTTGAAGTATTACCTTCTTTATGTCAGGATTGTCATGAGAATTGCACCACCTCTTGTGAATTCTTGACGTAGTGATACTTTTCGCCATCATTATTCATTCCTCGGCTTCGTGTTATCGCAACCGGAACGCCGACAAGTGAATCATGATGTGTGAAATCAATACCCCTAGCAACCATGTTGCTTAGTGGTTAATGGACGGAAATCTCATTCTTAGTGTGTTTGTTACGGAATCATCATTCTAAGATTGATCGTGCTACCTAGTCCTTATTTCCGGGTGCACTGCTCGATCAATGAGTCAGGATTGTGTCAAACCCTCGCTCTTTGATCATATCGTCTTTCCCTGAAAAGCAAGATTGTTCTCGAGCTTAATAGCATATCGGTGGTTCGTGATTTTCCGAATATCTTCTCGAAAGTATCGCTAGGATGTCACCTGATCGCTGTGTTGAGCTCATGATTAAGTTGGTTTTCGAAACCACCATTTCTCCAAGAATCTATGTTGGATACCCCTGAGCTAGTTGGTTAAGCCAAACAACAACTTGGAGAGCTGGAAGATAAAGGCTTCTCTGACTTAGTTCATGTTAAGGGATATCTTTTATGTGTGTTGAAGAAAGATGATATCTTCATCGATTGATCCTCGTGACCAGTTGTTGGACCTATTCTCTTGCCATAACTTTGATTTGAGTATGGGCTATCGTCAAATCAAATCAGAACCAACGATATTCGTAATGTTGTCTTACTCGTGGTTGTTTCCTCGAGCATACACCATTATATCTTTTGGGTCTGACCAATGCTATCACCTGTTCACATAATGATGGAATTCCATCTTCATGGAAACCTGGATGAATTGTTGTTGAGCCCATCAGCAACATTGTTACCTTCTCCATGATTTGTGTTGAACATCCCGCTAGTATTGGAAAACTTTATAAACATTATCTTCATGTCCCGTTCATGAAGCATATGCTTGGATGAAAAGAAGTGACTTCCTCTAATTCATGTGCATCTGATGCAAGTTGCCGCCGTGAATTCGAGAAAGCATGTTTTTACCTCCTCCGAAATCATCCCAAGTCAGTCATGCATGTGCGAAGAATTCTGTGGTCTGTTAGACTGATCATCTTCGTTCCATATGAATTTCGTAGCACACCTAGCCACTGACTGATTTGTTCAAGGAAAAGGAGTTGCTGTGCAAATACTAGTTTATGCACAATACTTTGATATCCTCGATGATGATTCCCAACCTGAACTCGGTAGTGTTTTATTGTAAGACTACCATGTGATCATGTTTTTCTGGTACAACGTGTTCACATGTTTTGGAGCTTGCTATTGTAGTTCATTCCCCAAGAATCTCGCAACGTCATCTCGTCGATTTATGTTGCAAACTTTAATTTTTCTTCCTAGACTCGATGAGTCTGGATTATTCTGACACCAACCAGATCTGAATCTCAGGCAGATATGATGGTTGGACCTTTTCCCAAGAACTATAATACTGGCCTCTCCGTAACCGGTAAGTGGATGTCGTGGCCAACACACCCAGCCGGAAGACCTACTATTGTAGTATCTTGATTGAGAAAGTTGGCCACCTCCCCATAAGGATTTTGTAGGATTTACTCCCTAGTTGTTCCTTATGGATTTTTGTGTTCCTGAAGTCCGACCTTTACTTGATGTTCTAGATATCAAACCATATGAATGGGATACACTAGCACATCAAGGAGAACATTAGAAGCGGAGTGCTAAATGTCTCTCGGTCGATCATCCAGATTTTGTTTCCTTGGCCCCGCCAAGGTGAAATCTGAGACGGTGTTATCCTCCTTTGCATCTGCATCTCTTCCACCGGTATTCATCATGGTAGTACGTTGCGTTGCCAGGATCCTTGACACGGATATTGGTAAAACCTTGATGGATATGGAAATGCTCAAGTTCTTGAGAGCACACACACACGCTAGGTGTTATCATCAGCACTAACTGGGATTGCTCTTAGTTTCCTCAGTTATGCTATAACTTTTCAAACAGTGGACTCACTCTCTTCTGTTGAGCTTCTCCCCAGTTAGTAAAATCATCCCTTGTGTTGTTTTTAACAAGGTAATCCACATCATCCATTCTAATCCGGGTATGCCATTCTACCGAAACCCTCCAAATGATCGCTCGAGAATTGCCTTAGGCTGGTATAAAGAGTTTCAATGATCTCTGAATCAAAGGTAATTCTTTTTGCCACTTAAGGGGATATATCTACGAGTCACCATCCCTAAGGTGTCTCGTTATGGTATCATGGCAACTCAACTCCTCGCTACGTTGACAATCGTTTACCACCTTCTTAAGTGTGGAATTGTTGTCTACCTAGTGAACCCTCGTCATCTGTTCCACTCCATCCCTCTAGATGTATGCTTCGTGTCTCAACTCGGGAGATGCTGCTATGTATCATCCCATGAGTTGATCCTGAGTTGATCGGTCTTCGAGAAGATCAATTCTTCTAGAGTTTTCCTTTCCTCTTCTTGTCATGTTAGTTGGAGTTCTCAGAGGAAGACATCGAGTCAAATATGGTGATCGAATCAACGCCCCTATGAAGTGCAACCTGGATCGTGAAGATTGCGTTAGTTGTGTTTCCCCTTCATTCTACCCTATGCTTGAATCTCGGGACGAGATTCTTGTTTAGTGGGGGCGAGTTGTCACATCCCTGGTCCTGGTATGCAGTAGGCTAGCCCTTCATGTGTGCATCATGTTTAACTTTTCAAATGAACTTGAAATGGGGACTGATCAAACCCTAGCACCAGATCAAATCAAATAGGTTCAACATAAAATCATTTTCAATGAACCTGAAATGCCCTTATAAAATGTTCATCATCTTTGCCTTGGGCTAGAACCTCTGACAAAAATGGTGCACACTTTTCTAGGACATCATAAGGTCACTGAATTAAATCATATAGTATTTGCATTTGGGCATTTAAATGCTATAAAATATTTTAAATGCTCAAATAATCCCAAACTGAAATGTTTACTATAGGATATATTTCCAACAGTGGTCAGGAGTAGTTGCATGATTTTTGGGATTGATATAGTATTTTTAATAAAGCCCAGAAGTTACAGAAAAATAGATAAACACTAACAGAAAACTGAGAGAGAAGGAAACTAACCTGGCCCAGCCTACCTGCACTGTAGCTGGCTCAGCCCAGGTGGCCCAAGATGTCAGTCATCTTCAACACCGCCGAACAAAGCAGCTGCGTGCTGGATGCGCGCGAGCGTCGATGCCACCTCCTGCTTCGCGCTGCAGGCTCATCCCCCTCCCTATCCCCCCGCCTGGTGACGCCCTAGATCCCCTCTGTCCCTCCCCCCTTCCCTTGCCCTCTCCTCCCCTCCATTGCTCGTCCCCGAGCTCGGTCGGGAGCAGGCATGGCCACCACCCATCGTCCTCATGGCCACCAGCCACCCCTCGCCGCCCAAACGTACCCCCGAGCTTCGCCCCCATGCCCACTTCTCCTTGCCGAAGCCCACGTCCTCGGAAGTGCAGCAACATCGCCATCGGGCTCCTCCTCCTCCTCGGATGCCGACGACCACAACCGTCGATTTGCTTCGTCCAGTGTGCCCCCGTCCTCGTCGTCGCCTCTGCTGGAACCGCGGTGATCCACCGCCCCTTCTCCCTCTCTCTTCCGCGTGAAACCGCCTTCCAGTGAAGTTCCCCCGCCGTGGCTAAGCTTCGGCCACCGCCGTAGCTCGCCGTCGGTGTGGTTTCCGGCCACCCCGCAGCCTCCCGTCCGGTCCTTTGGATGCGGACGAGCGAGAGGCCCCCCTGGTGCCAGTAGCGCGTCGAGCTGCCGTCCCTAACGCGAGTCCGGCGAGCTCTCGCCGTCGGTTTGGTCATCGCCGGCGTAGATCCGGTGATGATGACGTGGCCGCTTAATTAGGGCTTAATCACCTAGTTAACTAACCACAGTGACACAAACAGCCGGACCCCACTGCCTAACTAACCGACTAACGACGTAAGATTAAGATTAATCTAATTACAGTGGGCCCACGTGTCAATTTTGACTATGCTGATGTGGGTGTTGACCTGACCCCACCTGTCTGTGACCTAGGCAGCACTGGGTCACTGACCAGTGGGCCCCACTGGCCAGGTTTGACCTGGACCAGCCCTGTTGACTCTGCTGACATCACCCCGACGCGCTGCTGACGCAATTAATCAATTTCTGCAATAAAAATAATCCAGGAAATTCCAGAAAATAACCAAAACTTCTAAAAATCATAGAAAATCAACCGTAGCTCCAAATCAAATAAATTATATATGTAAAATGATTAGAAAAATGCAATCCATCCATCTGTACCATTTTCATGCATGTTAGAACATTTTAACCTTGATGTTTAGGTGAAACAAGGTAATGCACTAACCTAACCTCTTAAAATGGGCTTGCATTTGAATCTTTGGTTCAAATGGACTCATCTCAATCTGTTCTAGCTTGCATTAGCCAAAAACACATTCATATTGCCATGTCATAGCATGCATCATTGTGTGCATTGCATTGATCATGTTTCTTCTCTGTTTGTTGGTGCTTGTCCCCTCTCAGTAGATGTGTACCGACGATGTGATCGATTACACCGATGAAGAACTATACTATCTTCAGAAGTGCCAGGCAAGCAAAAACCCCTTGTTCATTCCGATACAATCCCACTCTCTCGCTCTTGCTCTCTTTTACTGCATTAGTACAACAACGATTCAACTGTTACCTGCTGCGGTAGTTGAACCCCTTATCCTCTGCATGACCTGTCATTGCCACAGCAAATAGATGAAACCCACTAGCATGAGTAGGAGTTGTTTGAGCCCTGATGTTCCTACTCATTCATGTTTGTTTGTCATGCCTGCTACTGCTTAGAGTTGAGTCAGGTCTGATTCATCGGAGATGAATTGGAGGTGTGTAAACATGTCCTACTGTGTGTGAACTAAGTGTGTGAACACGATTTGGTAAAGGTAGCGGCGAGAGGCCATGTAGGAGTACATGGTGGGTTGTCTCATTGGAGCCGTCCTCAGGAACTGAGTTCTGTGTTTGTGATCCATGAACGGTTACTACCACACATTGGGCTCCCGGCGCTCCAGGCTCTCTCGACTTATTAATCAACTAGATCTCTGTCCAGGAGTTGCAACTAGTTTCCGGTGTTTGTAGGTAGTGTTAGTAGTCTACCAAGTGGCACCCGGTACAGGTGGGCTTGGGACAGACTAGGCACCATGGCACGGTGTACCAAGCGTAGATCCACCCGTCGAGGTGGGCTTGGGAACCCTGCACACATCGTTTGGGGCCGTGAGCGACACCCCGGCCGGATCTCCTTGCGAATGGAACCCGAATAGGCGATAAACCTGGACAAGAGACTTGTGTGGTTAGTCAGGTCGTGGCCGACACCCTCGCTGGGCTTCCGCTTGAAGGTTGCCGAGTACATGTCGTGTAATCGGCGGTAAGTGGTGAGAGCTTGCGTGAAGAAGTACACCCCTGCAGGGTTAACATCATCTGTTCAAATAGCCGTGTCCGTGGTAAAGGACTTCTGGGTTGCCTGTACAGTTCATAGATCACTTGAAGTGGATACTCTAAAATACGCAAGATAAGCGTGAGTGCTATGGATGGCGTTCTCGTAGGGAGACGGGAGCGGATCCATAGTGGTGTATTGATATGGTGAATATGTGGACTCGTGTGCGCCACCTCAAAAGAGTTACTCGCAGTCGTAGTTCAGGATAGCCACCGAGTCAAAGCTGGCTTGTTGCAGTCAAACTCCACCATCCCCTTTGTTGATAATGATGCATATGTAGTTAGTTCATATGTAAGTCTTGCTGGGTACATTTGTACTCACGTTGCTTAATTTATGTTTTTGCAGAGAGACTTCAGTCTCGCTAGTAGTTCCACGTGGACTTCAACGTTTAGCTTGTTACCTCAGCTACGATCTTGTGCCCTCGGTAGGATTTGGTAGATAGACAGGCATCTCAGCCTTTTTCATTTGTAGATGTCTGTACTCAGACATGTTAAGCTTCCGCTTGTGCTTGACTTGTGTGCTCTGAATGCTGGGTCATGAGACCCATGTTTGTAATATCTCGCTCATCGAAGCCTATTGAATAAATACTTTGAGTCATAGAGTTATGTTGTGATGCCATGTTGTATTTGCACATATCGAGCATATTGTGTGTATGATTTGGAATGCTTGATATGTGTGGGATCTGACTATCTAGTTGTTTATCCTTGGTAGCCTCTCTTACCGGGAAATGTCTCCTAGTGCTTCCATTGAGCCTTGGTAGCTTGCTACTGCTCCAGAACACTTAGGCTAGCCGGCATGTGTCCTTCTTCGTTCTTGTGTCTGTCCCTTCGGGGAAATGTCACGCGATGAATATCGGAGTCCTGTTAGCCCGCTACAGCCCGGTTCACCGGAGGCCTGCTAGCCCAGTGCTACAGCCTGGATTCACTCGCTGATGACCGACATGTTCGATGCTGGGTCATGGATGCCTGTCCCTGTAAGTTTGTGCCACTTTGGGTTTACGACTAGCCGTGTCAGCCCGGGCTCCTTATCATATGGATGCTAGCGACACTATCATATATGTGTGCCAAAAGGCGCAAACGGTCCTGGGCAAAGGTAAGGCGACACCCGTGGGGATACCGTGCGTGAGGCCGCAAAGTGATATGAGGTGTTACATGCTAGATCGATGTGGCATTGAGTCGGGGTCCTGACACCGTGTTTGCACGAAATTCATCTGGTTGGTTAGAGTTGTAAAAATGTATGCCACTGGCGTTTGATGTCGTCCTCCGCGGAAGGAAGCGGGAGGAAATTTGCCGGCTGCCGTTGGAGATGCTCTTTATGCTGGAAATAATAGAGTGACATCCAATCCATTTGAGTTAATTGCCTATATGATTGTCCCTCTATAAAAAGTTAATTGCATGTACAGTGTACACGTGACATGCAGGGTGGCTACAGCTTCGTACAGAAAGTTAAAAAGAAACAAGTCCATCCTTAATCTTGTATTCTAAGCACTCTATGGGTTTCACTGTCAGTACAGTAGAGAAAGAAGTATATATTAAATAAGTAGAGTAATATATAATATAAAAATCTAAAGTTAAAATACAGAATTCGAACTCATGTCATCGCATTGCAAGCATCCGGCGCTAACCAGCCCAGCACATTTTTGTTGTAGACCATGCTGGAGATATATCTCCATGTCTACTCTTATATATACTCCATTCGTTCCTAAATATTTGTCTTTTTTCAGAATTCAAATGGACTACCACATAAGGATGTGTATGTAGACATATTTTAGAGTGTAGATTCACTCATTTTGCTCCATATGTCTTTTCAGGAAGGGGTTAGATTTGTCCTTGATTTATTTATGAGGTATCCAAATGGCACTGCACCGCCAAGAAAAGAGGGTAACATCAAAATTATGGAGTACTTTTTCGAGTATGTTGGTAAGGTCCGGTCATAGTCACTTGTTGAAGTCTCTAAAAAGACAAATACTTCCTCCATCCGGAAATACTTGTCATCAAAATGGATAAAAGGAAATGTATCTAGATGTATTTTAGTTTTAGATACATATCTTTTTATCCATTTTGATGACAAGTATTTTCAGACGGAGGGAGTAGAAAACAGAGTTGGTGATGATGGTGTACGTGACATCCTGCAATATAGGCCGTTGGATTTATATCTAACGGATAGGAAAGAAACTATGGCAATTTTGCAAAAATATACCCACACGTCTCTCCACATTCGCAAATAAGGCCTTCCCTCGTTCAGCCTTTTCTCTCACAAGATAAACTACTCATACAAATGCATCTTGATGTTCCGTGCAACGCACGGGCAGCTAGCTAATTTCTTTTAAAATAGTTGCTGCGGTAATTGGGTTGAAGTGATATATTTTATGTCTGCCCAAATGATTTCAGATTCACTTGTAGTAACAAAGAAAAGGTTGCCTTGTTAATTGACAGAAAACAGGGTGAAAACTATCACATGAGGCCGGTAAAAACAAGGCACACTAGGTTCAGCATCATCGTCACTACAGTTGTGCGCGCGCGAGAAGTCTACATATCGAGGGGGCTATCGAGCGAGGCACTGAGACACAATGTTTGAGAGAGAAACCAATTAACATATTATGATCAGATTGAGTTGTCACCCTTCTGTTGTCATTGTTGGGGAGGAGAGAAAGACGTATCGAGAGTGTGCGCGGTAGGCATAGAGGCACAATTAGCGAGTGTGTGTGTGTGTGTGTGTGTGTGTGTGTGTGTGTTTGAAAGAGGAGTAGATAGATTATTATCAAGATCGATGTGCCAACCTACTCCTTCGGTGTCGGGTAGTGTGTGTGTGTGTGTGTGTATGTTTGAGAGAGAAGCCAGTCAATAGATTAGTATCAAGATCGAGGTGACACCCTACTCCTTAGGTGTTCGGAAGTGTGGGTGTGTGGGTGGGTGTGGGGGGGGCAGTGACACTCACATATCTCTACTCTTATAAAAAAACAGAGTTGGTGATGATGGTGTTCCTACCATCCTGCAATATAGGCCATCCGATTTATATCCGACGGATAGGAAGGAAACTATGGCAATTTTGTAAAAAGATACCCACACCCCTCTCCACATTTGCAAATAAGGCATTCCGTCGTTCATCCTTTTGTCCCACAAGATAAACTTCTCATACAAATGCATCTTGATGTTCCGTGCAACGCATGGGCATCTTGCTAGTAGGGAGAAGGAGTTTGTGTGACACATATCTACCTATGTTAAGGGATAGGTAGATAGCATATGTGTGAGAGACATTATTATACTTTGAGACATTAGTGATTGTGAGTGGGCGGAATTAAAGGGGTGGGCGTGTTAGACATAGAGAGCGAGTGTGTTTCTATGTGAGAGACTTGTAGGACGGGGTAGAAATACGAATTTAACCCTCGCGGAGGGAGAGAAATACACGAAGTGCGCGTGCGTGATTCCGATGCCCACATGGAAATGAGATATGTATGCGTGTGAGAGAGATTGCACAATTCATTCACGTATCACTATCTAGCGATCGTGGACGTGCATCGCTTGAACATAAGTCAATATCTACTTCGTATCGTGGCCAAAGGTATAATATCGATTCAACGCTATAAAGATTGGACACTCACATATCACATTTTTTTCTATTTAAATAAACCTTTTCAGTTGTGCATGCCAAAGTTACAGTGATGTTTCTTCAAACAACCAATGTAGCTATCATGTACATGCACCATTGTTACTCTTGCATTCAAATTCATTAGTCTTGGATGATTTAAGTTTCTATTTTGAAGTAATTTATGTAATATTCATATATGAATTCAATGGGTACGCAATTTATGAAATGGAGGCTATGTAATAATATCAGGTAACACTTTTAAGTACCTGACTACAATATCCATTTCTTTTTGTGCGCCTCTACACTAACACGTCAATGCATTATGTTTAAAGTAAATAACCAATGTCACTAAATTATCTATTTACACGAGAAATACATAGGATGAGCGTTTGATCCCTTTTTTGTGAACGCGCCACTACACCCGTTCGATTGGCCGCGTCCGTGTGAACGTCCAAGTTATCGGCGCATCGTCCCGAGTTATTGTCTTTTTTTCTGGTGTGGACTTCACACCAGTTATTAGCTGCTGACGTGTGCCCCGTGTACACAGTCTAGCATGACCTTCCCACTAGCACGGTCCAAAATTAGTTGAAACCGGATATGAATGATCCCGCGGGCAGCAAAATCTCCCGCCTCCTTCTAAAATTTCCGCCACCTTAATCTTTAGCATGCGAAATCCCCCTTTTGTCCTTGGTGCACGGAGACCAACAGTTACAATACCGCCCTCATCTACATGATATGTCGGGGCTGCTTTGGTAACTTCCGGTTCCCCCCACTACACGGCACTCCCATTTCCTCTCCCCCTCCCGCAAAAACGACTAACTCCACAGCACCAGAGGATCTTACATCACGTCGTTCGTACTTCATCGCCCTTTCTCCCCTCCCCTCTCGAAACCCTAGACTGCTCATCCACCGGCATAACATAGCCCATTCACTGCCAACGGCGTCCACCTCGCCAGATCTGCTTCTGCGGCCGCATCTACCCCTCCCACCTCCCCTAGAAACAACTAGACTGCTCATGCAGCACTGTACCATAGCCCATTCAGTGCCGGCCTTGTCCACGGTGCCGGATCTGCTTTGCCGGTACTCTTGTCAACCGCCGTGCATCTGCAGCGGCTCATTCATACTCCCCACCGGAGATGCTTCGTCCACACCCCCCGGAGCCACCCCACCGACGCCCCCGTCAACGGCCTCTGATCCTCTTCGCCGACACCTTCCTCAACCCTACCGGAGCCGCTTCGCCGACACCTTCCTCAACCCTAATGGAGCCGCTTCGCCGACACCATCATCAACCCTACCGGAGTAGCTTCGCCAACACCATTCTCAACCCTACCGGGGCCGCTTTGCCAACTCACAAGTCCACGGCCTCAGATCCGCTTCCTCACACCCTTATCCAACCTACCGGAGCAGCTTCTGACGCCACGTCCACGGCCGCAGATCCGCATCGTTGGCACCACCCTTAACCCAACCATCGGAGCAACTTCTGACGCCCCGTCCATGGCCGCAGATCCGCATCGTCGACACCATCCTTAACCCAACCACCGGAGCAGCTTCTGACGCCCCGTCCATGACCGTAGTTCCGCGTCGTCGACACCATCCTTAACCCAACCACCAGAGCAGCTTCACCTATGCCCTCGTCCATGGCCACAGATCCGCTTCGCACACACCGTAGTCCACCCTACCAGAGCCGCTCCACAAACACCCTACTCGACGGTTCTAGATCTCCTTACCGGACCCCGTCAGCCAGTGCAGCGTCATCACCCTTGACGTTTCTAACCTGATTCCCACCGTCTGGAGAGATGCCAAGCACCCGCCATGGCCTATGTACTTGTCACCTTTAAACCCGTCCAGCATCACCTGCCCGATGTACTTCAAATATACTAACCGGTCGTTGTTACCTATTATGCAGCTGGCAAAAACTACAAGGACGATGTTTCTTCTGGATCTAACAGCTTGGCCAACCAAGATCCTGGACTGAGGCATTGCTATGATCTTGTAAGCGTGTCTCTCTCTCTTGTATTGTTCTGTGCCTGCCAGCATGCTTTGCTAGGATTTTCGACCAGTAATCCCTTTGTGTAGACAATGATTTCTACTATTGGCTGCTAAATTAGATATGTAGATGTCATACATGATACTACCTCGTAACTCCGTTCCTAAATATAAGTCTTTCTAGAGATTCCACTATAGGCTACATGCGAAGCAAAATGAGTGAATCTACACTCGAAAATGCATCTATATACATCTATATGTGGTCCATACTGGAATCTCTACAAAGACATATATTTAGGAACAGGGGCAGTACATTACACAAAATCGTAGGTGGCATGTAGGAATTCCAGTGCACTACATTAGGCTCCCTTAGAGTGCCTGCTAGTCCAGCATACAGAGTCATGGCTAGTTTATGGTACACACACAATCATTAATTGGTGGTTTAAATATGCGCAAGGGATATGCAATGTAGTATCATGTAGAGATGTCTGAAATTAGCCGTGTCAACTTGCAGATAGGGTTACACAATGAAAAAGTACAACATGTATGTGGCAATTTCATGGAACATCGCAAAAAAAGGAGAGGCAGCGGTGAGCCTATACAGTGTTCTATGGTACGTCACTCCTCCATTGCAGTTATTTGTATGCCAGTTCAATTAGCCAAGTTTCTTAGGGACAGTTATTACGAGTTATCCTAAGAAAATAAGCATCTGTGAATATAAGCTCAATGTAATAAGCCAACCAGTTCTTTTCATTGCGTTTTCAGCTTATCTTTGGTATGATCAGTGGAAAGTCTAGATTGCATTATATTTTTTTCATTTTGCTGCCCATATGGAAATTAATTTGACTTTCAAACATCAAAAATTGAACCCAGTGCAGTAATTAATATGATGGGAAAACAGACCATCACTACCATCTACTTGGCACAATCTACTTTGGACAATGTTTTCCACAGAGATCCCATTGCCTAATTTAAATGAAGAACGCATGACCACATTTAAATGAAGAACAATTATTTATTGAAATTCGATGGTCCAAGTGGCTGGTTATTATCATATAGCAGCACCACCTGAAAGCATCATATAGCAGCAGCAACAACTCATAGCAACTCATCATACAGCAGCAGCAGTCTGAAATTCATCATATACCAGCAGCAGCTCATAGTAATTCATCATATAATAGCAGCAGGAGCAGCTCATAGCAATTCATCATATAGCAGCAGCAGGAGCAGCTCATAGCAATTCAACATATAGCAGCACCAGGAGCAACTTATAGCAACTCATCATATAGCAGCAGCAGCTCATAGCAATTCATCATATAGCAGCAGCAGCAGCAGCTCATAGCAACTCATCATACAGCAGCAGCAGCTCATAGCAATTCATCATATAGCAGCAGCAGGAGCAGCTCATAGCAATGCATCATATAGCAGCAGCAGCAGCAGCTCATAGCAATTCATTGTATAGTGGATCAGAATGAAAATTTGGCAAAATATCAGAGGAGATCCTCACCTTGTTGGATGAGCTCATCCTTCAACAGCACCTCAAGGCCATGGCCTGGGAGGAGGGGAGGGGGAATAAGGTGCCTTCTGCTACAGTGTGGCATCAGCCATAGTTGTGTAGCACCCGCCGAAGTAGTGCGTTGGACGAACCATAGTGGAGCAGCTGCTGAAGACCATGAGAATGAGGGGCGGCGCCAGAGGGAGGAGCAGCCAGGGAGATTTCCCCCTACCTGTCGGCCATGTAGCCTAGCTGGACATAGCATCGTCGAGGACCAGGCCAGATGGGACCAGTGGCAACGGCTCGCTGGAGGAACCCTAGTGCTGCAGGCAGGGGATCGAGGTAGAGGGAAAGGGGAGAGGAGATGCAAGTGTGCAGGCAATGAATGCTTGCGTGTTTGTTTTTACTTGAGGGTCAGGTGTGACACGGGCGTTAGCAGTTGCATTTTGAGTGTAATATAGGCAGACAACAGAGTCATTTCACTATTCCCCTTCCCTTCAATTTTTAGTGAGGTTCTACCCGAAACACCCCCTCCAAAGCAAAATTAGTTAAGCCCAAGCCCATAACTCAAAAATGACTTCTTTACATCTTTTATGGCTTATTTTGACAATATGCCCTGAAAAGGCGGAATCGAACTGGCCCTTAACCTGCAATTCAATTGTGCGTGCAATGATGAATCACTCCTGCCTGCTATCTGTACATTTAGGCATCATCATACATGGCATAACCTAATACATGTGCATTCCATTGTAGAATCTGGAATATGCAATGTTTATGTTAGTTCATATGTTGCACATGATGTTTAAATGCCCCTTAAATCTGGTCAGTCAAGTGATGGTCTTTAAGCCTCCTTCTTTGCTTCTTTTCTTGATATGTAAGATTTGCTCACACATCTGTTCAATTGCTTGTTTGCATCAGCCAGCCATACTAGGACTGTTTGCTTTGATTACTTGTTATTCTTGACCTAACACTCTAACAGAGCTTGTCAATGATTTAAACACTAAGGGCTGCTGTAGTGGGGCCTTGTCTAACTCATAGGTGACATAAAGGTTTGGTATACACTACAGTAGGCTCTCCAAGAGTACCTGGAGATCCTGTTCGAATGTATGCCTAGTTTTTACATAGTGAAGACACAGTAAATGCTCATTTCATTGTGTGCAAGTGCAAGAGATGCGACATGTTTCATTATGTGGTGTTGTTTTGTTATAATCTCATCTGTTTGTGTTCACAGACTAGAAAGTATGCATATTTATCTTCCAAGGAGACGAGTAACTAGTTTGTGTCACCTTGCAGAGGGGGTGCAATGAAGATAAGATTGAGGATTTCCAAGTACAAGATGTTAGGAAGGAGCCTTGCAAGAGAAGTAAGAGCTGTGTTGAGCCTCTTCAACCTGCTAAGGTAAGTCACTATATGCAACTCAACATTTCAATTCCTTGTTTGTTTCAGGCATAGTTAATTTGCTCTTTTCAATTGCTTTATTTGTCCTCAGTTAATGAGATGCCCAAATAATCATGCCTAATGTTCGGTACTTGTATAACTATTAGTTGACATAATTAAAGGCCTTACTATTTAATTACTCTATCGAAGTGTGACTAAAGCTTTGAAGTCTATTAACCAACTATTATTGCATGAGGCTCACAATCTAGTTTATACTATGCTAATGATTGCATAGTTTTGCCTGTTGTAGTATGTTTGTATGAAACCCTTTGTTGTTCATTATGCTCCCTAAGACTTTAATTGAGATATAGAATGGCCAACTGCTTGCTTATACGCAATGTGCTGTCTAAATTTGTAACTTGTCTATGTTTTCGATTGGGCCCCAACATCATGCTCCTCTGGTGAACTAAGAGGGATTTCTGTATGCAGGCTGCACAGACTATCTTTCTTATAATTTTTAAAATATCACCTGCTTATGCTTCAGGACATGTAATATTATTGTTAGTCCTGTTTTGCCATGTAGTACAAAATAGTGTCTTGCTTGCTTCATTGTTGTAACTATATTTTTGCCCTAGTCATGTGTACGTACAGAAACCTTTCAAGATGAAGTGACATCAACACAAAGATCTGCGAGTAGTGCGGCATGGCCGTTACCGAATGATTATGGATTGGAATTGGAATGTGCTGATGTTCTCGAGCATCAACTAGAGGTGGCAAGACAACGTGTACATGATTGTCAACATTTAATCAACAAGTGGAGACTGGACATGCAGGTATTAGATGCAGGAGTCAAAAAAATGCAACAAAGACACTGAGGTAACCATGAAGGAATTGGAGATTTTGCAGACTGGAATTTGTGCTACCTGAATCCGGCCAATCGATTATAGTTCAAATGGAGTTAAGTTGATGCACGTCCATGATGTATGAGTTGTATTTGCCCAGTGTATGTAATTTGTTGTTTGTGTATGCTTTATTAACACCTGTGCTGAACCATAATGCCCAGTGGGTATAATCGGCTGTAATTTCTTTATTGTATAGTGTAGGGTTATTCTACCTTTCTATGCCTTGACCTCTTTGTTGTATAGTGTATGCTTTTTAGAGGTGATAGTATTGAGTAGGATAATTCTTTGAATATGCTATATCGTTCAAATGGGGGCCAACTCGCCCGACCATGGCCCTTCACGGGCCGTACGATCCCATGGGTCATGTACGGGCCATCGGATCCATGGGCCTTCAATCGGCCGTCGGACCCATGGGCCTTCATTGGGCTGTCGGCTCCATAGGTCTTCAGTGGGCCGTCGGATCCATGGGCCGTCGGATCCAAGGGCCTTCAGTGGGCCGTCGGATCCATGGGCCTTCTACGTCTCGTAGGATCCATGGGCCTTTTACGTCTCGTAGGATCCATGGGCCTTGTACGGGCCGACTCATTTATGGGTATTGTACGGGCCTTTAATGGACATCATACGTTTTATGGGCTGACCATAACGGGCCGTTAATAGGCCGTATTTGGTGATGCTATGAAAATGGCCCAACAGATTAACGGTCCACAAACGGGCCGACTGTAACGACGGGCGGAATTTGGCCCACAAGCAGAAAATGACAGTAACGGGCCGTAAGTAACCGAATGCTGCAAATGAGCCCAAGAATAAATGGGCCCTCAGAAGGCCGAAAGATAACTTGGGCTGGAAACGGCCCAATGGAATAATGGGCCATTAATGGGTATAAAGTGATACACTATTCATTACGGGCCAGTTTCATCACGGGTCATTTTTGGGTGTAAAGTGATACAGTGTTCATTACGGGCCAATTTCAACACGGGCCATTAATGGGGCAATAGTTACAAAGGGCCTCATATGGGCCGAAAGACGTCATGGGCCATACATGGGCCAGAAGTGAAAACGTGCTGGAATCATATTGGATGGCCCAGATGACGCTACTGGGCCTAATTCGCATAGGGCGTAACGGGACTTGGGTTAGCGGGCTGTAAATGGGCTATACGCGAATAGGCCGTTAACAGGCTTTCCATGGGCCGGCCTGCCACCTTTTGACCAAGTCAAACGGGCTGGCCTTTTCACAGGAATGGGCCACTGTTGGGCCGTGCCACGTGTCGACATATCATTGGCGCCTTCTGTCCAATGAGTGGATGACATCTGTCCCAACGTTGAGCCGACACGTGTTTCCTCCAGCCAATGATGATTTTACACGTGGAAAATCCCTATTGGTCGGGGCTGTTAACGGTTTTATCGGATCCAAAACCCGACCCGATAGCTTAACGGCGTTCCGTTACGGTGGATGCCACGTGTCGGTCACCCTTGACGAAAGCACTTCTGTGACACATGATTTATCGTCATGGAAGTGGACACTTCCATGATGATAATTTTGGTAATGTCATGGAACACTTCTACGACAGCACAGGTATGACTATCTTGATTCTATCATAAATTTGTCATGGATGTACATGCATGACAAAAAATGCGACCTATTGTGACAAACACGTATCATCACGGAAGTGTATTTTTTTTGTAGTGTTTGGAGCAGTGCAGAATAGGTTTCCAATGTTTGCTCCCTTTTCCAGCCAGAATTCCAGCTGCCGGCATTCCCCCTCTTCATGGTAAACCTTATAAAATAAGAGAGAATAGCCATAAGTATTGATATATAATGTGTAATAATAGCCCATAATGCAATAAATATTGATATAAAAGCATGATGCAAAATGGACGTATCAACTCCCCCAAGCTTAGACCTCGCTTGTCCTCAAGCGGAAGCCAAAATCAAAAAATATGTCCACATGTTTAGAGATAGAGGTGTCGATAAAAATAAAATATGGACATGAGGGCATCATGATCATTCTTATAACAGCAACATATATAGATTTTGTCATATGAATTCTTATGCTCCCGTAACAATCAATTCACAATGTCAAGTATGGTTCAGAAACTTCATTGAAAACTAACAAACTATAATCTCAGTCATTGAAGCAATTTCAATTTATCGTAACATCACAAAGAGTCAAGAATAGAGCTTTTCAGCAAGTCCACATACTCAACTATCATATAATCTTCTACAATTGCTAGCACTCACGCAATACTTGTGGTTATGGAGTTTTAGCCGGACACTGAGAAAGATAGGGGCTTATTGTGTTGCCTCCCAACGTATTCACCTTTAGGTGATGTCAACAATAATAGTCCATGCTAACGAACATCCAACTGGATATATATATCATGATCTTTCAAACATGAGGAGCTTGCCAAAGGATAAAATGAAAAAGGGGAAAGGTGAAGATCACCTTGACTCAAGTATAAAGTAAAAACATAAAGAAAGAACATAAAGTAAAAGATAGGCTTCGCAGAGGGAAGCAGAGGTTGGCATGCGCTTTTAGGGTTGGATACACAAAATCTTAGTACGAAAGAACGTCACTTTATATTGCCACTTGTGTATGGACCTTTATTATGCAGTCCGTCGCTTTTATTGCTTCCATAACAAGATCGTATAGAGCTTATTTTCTCCGCACTAATAAGTCATGCATATTTAGAGAGCATTTTTTATTGCTTGCACCGATGACAACTTACTTGAAGGATCTTACTCAATCCATAGGTACATATGGTGGACTCTCATGGCAAAACTGGGTTTAAGGATATTTGGAAGCACAAGTAGTATCTCTACTTGGTGCTAGGAATTTGGCTAGCATGAGGGGGAAAGGCAAGCTCAACATGTTTGGAAGGTCAATGACAACATACTTTAACTGAGATGTGAGAAAGCATAAACCATTACGTTGTCTTCCTTGTCCAACGTCAATTCTTTTAGCAGGTCATACTTAATGAGTGCTCACAATCATAAAAGATGTCCAAGATAGTATATCTATATGTGAACCTCTCTTTCCTTATCACTTCCTATTAATTGCAACGATGACCAAAACCATGTTTATCAACTCTCAACAACTTTTAAGCCTCATATTTTCTATGTGTGAAGTCATCACTAACCAAAAGATCAATATGAACTCTTTTATTCTTTTTACTCTTTCAAGATCATAGCAAGATAGCAAAGCCCTTCAGGATACGGTTCTCCTCCTTGAGCTTATTGATTTGTTGTTTGAGGTCCATAATTTCTTTATGGAGCTTACCCGTAACGGTTAGATCTCCCTTTACCCAAGGATGATGCATAGCTTCTGGAGAACAAAGTGATGCTCTTTTTCATATTTTCATAAGAAAGAAATCTAAAGTTGGAAGGGATGACCGAATCTGGAATAGCCGAGTTGTGTAGTTCCCCCATGGTGAATTCTGCTTGGGGACGAGAGGTAACTTCTTGATCTTCCTCCATGGCATCTATCCTTTTCAAGTCGGCCTCCATCTCATCCTCCGTTGATGGTCCAAAGTGATAAGCATAGCTATTTGCTCCTGGTCCCGGTGTTGGGTGAGACACCCGACTCTCCTTGACTGACTCTTGAGAAGACATCTTGCTCTTGATCTGCAATAGGAAACAGCTCGAAACAAAAACAGAGGATATTTGCGTGATACGGTGGTCAAAACCTTCGGGAGTTTATATAATGATTTTTTACCGACCAAAATACGTAACGTGTAAGAAAACGGAGTCCGGGAGACACATGAGGTGTCCACGAGACAGGGGGCGCGCCCAGTAAGGGTGGGCGCGCCCTCCACTCTCGTGGAGGCCTCATGTCCTCCCCGGACTACTTCTTTCTTCCTAAAATTCTTAAATATTCCGAAAATGATAAAAATTGCCTTTAGAATTGTTTTGGAGTCGGTTTACTTACCGTACCACATACCTATTCCTTTTCGGAGTCTGGAACATTCTGGAAAGTGTCCCTTATGTATTCCTCCGGGGTTACGGTTTCAATAATATTAGTTTCAACATTGATCGGATTACCTAAAATATAATTTTTAATTCTTTGACCGTTCACCACCCTCGGACTTGTGCCTTCGAAGTTGTTGATTTTTAGGGCACCCGAATGATAGACCTCCTCGATAATGTAAGGGCCTTCCCATTTAGAGAGAAGTTTTCCTGCAAAAAATCTTAAACGAGAGTTGAATAATAACACATAATCACCTATGTTAAACTCACGCTTTTGTATTCTTTTGTCATGCCAGCGTTTGACTTTTTCTTTGAATAGCTTGGCATTTTCATAGGCTTGGGTTCTCCATTCATCAAGTGAGCTAATATCAAACAACCTCTTCTCACCAGCAAGCTTGAAGTCATAGCTGAGCTCTTTAATAGCCCAATATGCTTTATGTTCAAGTTCTAGAGGTAAATGACAATCTTTTCCATAAACCATCTTATATGGAGACATACCCATAGGATTTTTGTATGCAGTTCTATAGGCCCATAATGCATCATCAAGTTTTTTGGACCAATTCTTTCTAGATCTATTCAGAGTCTTTTGCAAAATTAATTTGAGTTCTCTATTGCTCAACTCTACTTGACCACTAGACTGTGGGTGATGAGATGCGATTCTATGATTAACATCATACTTAGCAAGCATCTTACGGAAAGCACCATGAATAAAATGTGAACCACCATTAGTCATAAGATATCTAGGGACTCCAAACCTTGGAAAAATAACTTCTTTAAGCATTTTAATACAAGTGTTATGATCAACACTACTAGTTGGAATAGCTTCTACCCACTTAGTAACGTAATCAACAGCAACTAAAATATGTGTATAACCATTAGAGGCATGAAAAGGTCCGATATAATCAAAGCCCCAAACATAAATGGTTCAATGACAAGAGAATAGTTCATAGGCATTTCTTGATGTCTACTAATATTACCAATTCTTTGACATTCATCACAAGATAAAACAAACTTACGGGCATCTTTGAAGAGAGTAGGCCAATAAAAACCGGATTGCAATACCTTATGTGCAGTTCTGTCTCCAGCGTGGTGTCCTCCATATGATTCAGAGTGACACTTGCGTAGGATCTGTTCCTGTTCATGCTCAGGTACACAACGTCTAATAACACCATCTACTCCTTCTTTATAAAGGTGTGGGTCATCCCAAAAGTAATGTCTTAAATCATAAAATATTTTTTTCTTTTGCTGGTATGTGAAACTAGGTGGTATAAATTTAGCAACAATGTAATTAGCATAATTAGCATACCAAGGAGCAGTATGAGAAGCATTAACGACCGCTAATTGTTCATCAGGAAAGTTATCATCAATAGGCAGTGGGTCATCAAGAACATTCTCTAACCTAGACAAGTTGTCTGCAATGGGGTTCTCAGCTCCCTTTCTATCAATAATATGCAAATCGAATTCTTGTAGCAAGAGAACCCATCTAATGAGTCTAGGCTTAGCATCTTTATTTTCCATAAGATATTTAATAGCAGCATGATCAGTGTGAATAGTCACTTTGGAATCAACAATATAAGGTCTAAACTTATCACATGCAAACACAACTGCTAAGAATTCTTTTTCAATAGTAGCATAATTTTTCTGGGCAATATCAAGGGTCTTACTAGCATACTGAATAACATTCAATTTCTTATCAACTCTTTGCCCTAGAACAGAACCCACGGCATAATCACTAGGATCACACATAATTTCAAAAGGTAAATTCCAATCAGGTGGCTAAACAATAGGTGCAGTGATCAAAGCTTTCTTAAATATTTCAAATGCTTCTACACAATCATCATCAAAGACAAAAGGAATATCTTTTTGCAATAAATTAGTCAGAGGCCTAGAGATTTTAGAAAAGTCCTTAATGAATCTCCTATAAAAACTGGCATGACCAAGGAAACTTCTTATACCTTTAATGTCCTTGGGACATGGCATCTTTTCAATAGCATCAAATTTAGCTTTATCAACTCCAATACCTCTCTCGGAGATCTTGTGCACCAAGACAATGCCTTCCTTAACCATAAAGTGGCACTTTTCCCAATTCAAGATGAGACTAGTGTCTTCGCATCTCTGCAAAACTCGATCTAGGTTGCTCAAGCAATCATCAAAAGAAGATCCATAAACGGAGAAATCATCCATGAATACTTCACAAATCTTTTCACAAAAGTCAGAGAATATAGCCATCATACATCTTTGAAAGGTAGCAGGTGCATTACATAAACCAAAAGGCATACGTCTATAAGCAAAAGTACCGAAAGGGCAAGTAAAAGTAGTTTTTGATTGATCTTCCGCTGATACAGGTATTTGAGAGAAACCAGAATAACCATCTAGAAAGCAGAAATGTGTATGTTTGGATAGTCTTTCTAGCATTTGATCAATAAAAGGTAAAGGGTAATGATCTTTCTTAGTAGCTTTATTTAATTTACGGAAATCAATTACCATCCTATAACCTGTAATAATTCTTTGCGGAATCAATTCATCTTTATCATTAGGAACAACAGTAATACCTCCCTTTTTAGGAACACAATGGACAGGGCTTACCCATTCACTATCAGCAACGGGATAAATTATACCTGCCTCGAGGAGCTTCAATATCTCATTTCTTACCACTTATTTCATCTTAGGATTTAATCTTTGTTGAGGATCTCTAACTGGTTTGGCATCTTTTTCCACTTTAATTTTGTGTTGGCATAGAGTAGGACTAATGCCCTTAAGATCATCCAGAGTATATCCAATAGCAGCACGGTGCTTCTTCAGAGTTTTCAATAATCTTTCCTCTTCCTGCTCTGAAAGGTTAGCACTAATAATAACAGGATATATCTTCTTTTCATCAAGATAAGCATATTTAAGATTATCAGGTAATGGTTTTAACTCAAAAACGGGATCACCCTTGGGTGGCGGACGATCCCCTAGGATTTCAACAGGTAAGTTATGTTTCAGGATAGGTTCCTGTTTAAGGAATGCCTCATCTATTTCCCTTCTTTCTTTCGTAAACATATCATTTTCATGGTCTAGTAAATATTGTTCTAACGGATCAGTAGGAGGCACGGCAATAGAAGCAAGACCAATTATTTCATCTTTACTAGGTAATTCTTTATCACGGGGTTGTCTACGAAATTTAGCAAAATTAAACTCATGAGTCATATCATCCAGGCCAATCATAACAACATCCTTTTCACAATCAATCTTAGCTTTAACAGTGTTCAAGAAGGGTCTACCAAATATAATGGGACAAAAGTCATATTGAGGGGAAGTAAGAACAAGAAAATCAGCAGTGTATTTAACCTTCCCACACAAGACTTCAACATCTCTAACAATCCCAATTGGTGAAATAGTATCTCTATTAGCAAGCTTGATAGTAACATCAATATCTTCTAACTCAGCAGGTGCAATGTCATGCATAATTTATTTATATAAATCATAGGGTATTGCACTAGCACTAGCACCCATATCACATAAGCCGTGATAACAATGATCTCCTATTTTAACAGAAATAACAGGCATACCTACAACGGGTTTATGTATCTTAGCATCTGGTTTTGCAATATTAGCAGTTTCACCAACAAAAGTAAATGACATGCCCATCTAAAATATCATCCAAGAGATCTTTAACCATAGAAATACTAGGTTCAACTTTGATTTGCTCAGGAGGTGTATAAGTTCTAGTATTACTCTTATGAACAACAGTAGAAGTTTTAGCATGATCCTTTATCCTAACAGGAAAAGGTGGTTTCTCAACATAAGTAGTAGGAATAATAGGATCACTATAAGTGATAGTCTTTTCTTCAACTTTAATAGGTGCAACTACCTTTACTTCAATGGGAGGATTATATTTAAACCACTTCTCCTTAGGGAGATCAACGTGAGTAGCAAAAGATACACAGAAAGAAGCTACTATCTCAGAGTCAAGTCCATATTTAGCGCTAAATCCATGAAAAACATCGGTATCCATAAAAGATTTAACACAATCAAACTTAGGTGTCATACCTGACTCCTTACCATCGTCGGAACCCCAATCTTCAGAGTTGTGTTTAATTCTTTCCAATAAGTCCCATTTGAATTCAATAGTCTTTAGCATATAAGAACCAGCACAAGAAGTATCGAGCATGGTTCGATCATTGAGAGAAAGTCGAGCATAAAAATTTTGAATAATCATTTCTCTGGCGAGCTCATGATTGGGGCATGAATATAACATTGACTTAAGCCTCCCCCAAGCTTGCGCGATGCTTTCTCCTTCGCGAGGCCAGAAATTATATATGTAATTACGATCACGATGAACAAGATGCATAGGATAGAACTTCTAGTGAAATTCCAACTTCAATCGCTTATAATTCCAAGATCATGTATCATCACATAGCCTAAACCATGTCAATGCATCTCCCTTCAAAGATAAAGGGAAGACCTTCCTTTTGGCAACATCATCGAGAATACCTGCAAGATTTAATAATCCACAAACTTCATCCACAAAGATAAGGTGTAAATCAGGATGCAATGTTCCATCTCCTGCAAATGGATTAGATAGCAGTTTCTCTATCATACCGGAAGGAATTTCAAAGTGAAAATTTTTAGTAGGTTCAGTAGGTTGAGGAGAAACTCTTTGCTCTACTGGTCGGGTGAAGATACCCCGAACAAGCCCCTCAAAGGATTAGTTTCCATAGTAACAAGTGACAGTAAATTTCAGCACACTATATAAATGTTTCCTTACCAAGTTCCACTCACCAAAGGCGCTTCACTCCCCGGCAACGGCGCCAGAAAAGAGTCTTGATGACCCACAAGTGTAGGGGATCTATCGTAGTCCTTTCGATAAGTAAGAGTGTCGAACCCAACGAGGAGCAGAAGGAAATGATAAGCAGTTTTCAGTAAGGTTTTCTCTACAAGCACTGAAATTGTAAGTAATAGATAGTTTTGTGATAAGATAAATTGTAACGAGTAACAAGCAATAAAAGTAAATAAGGTGCAGCAAGGTGTCCCAATCCTTTTTGTAGCAAAGGATAAGCCTGGACAATTTCTTATAAAGAGAAAAGCGCTCCCAAGGACACATGGAAATTATCGTCAAGCTAGTTTCATCATGTTCATATGATTCGTGTTCGGTACTTCGATAATTTGATATGTGGGTGGACCGGTGCTTGGGTACTGCCCTTACTTGGACAAGCATCCCACTTATGATTAACCCCTATTGCAAGCATCCGCAACTACAACAAAAGTATTAAGGAAAACCTAACCACAACATTAAACATATGGATCCAAATCAGCCCTAACGAAGCAACACATACACTAGGGTTTAAGCTTCTGTCACTCTAGCAACCCATCATCTACTTATTACTTCCCAATGCCTTCCTCTAGGCCCAATAATGGTGAAGTGTCATGTAGTCGATGTTCACATAACACCACTAGAGGAAAGACAACATACATCTCATCAAAATACCGAACGAATACCAAATTCACATGACTACTAATAGCAAGACTTCACACATGTCCTCAGGACCAAACATAACTACTCACAAAGCATATTCATGTTCATAATTAGAGGTGTAATAATATGCATTAAGGATCTGAACATATGATCTTCCACCAAGTAAACCAATAAGTATCAACTACAAGGAGTAATCAACACTACTAGCAACCCACAGGTACCAATTTGTGGTTTTGGATACAAGATTGGATACAAGAGATGAACTAGGGTTTGAGAGGAGATGGTGTTGGTGAAGATGTTGATGGAGATTGACCCTCTCCCGGTGGGAGGATCGTTGATGATGACGATTGTGATGATTTCCCCCTCCCGGAGGGAAGTATCCCCGGCAGAACAGCTCTGCCGGAGCTCTAGATTGGTTCCGCCAAGGTTCCGCCTCGTGGCGGCGGAGTTTCATCCCGTAAGATTGCCCACGATTTTTTCAGGGTAAAAGCCTTCATATAGCGGAAGATGGACACCGGTGGGCCACCAGGGGGCCCAGGAGACAGGGGGCACGCCCAGTAGGGGTGGGCGCGCCCCCACCCTCCTGGCTAGGGTGTGGGCCCCCTGAGGTGTTTCTTTCACTCAATAATTCTTAATAAATCCAAAAATAAGTTTCGTGGAGTTTCAGGTCTTTTGGAGCAGTGCAGAATAGGTTTCCAATGTTTGCTCCCTTTTCCAGCCAGAATTCCAGCTGCCGGCATTCCCCCTCTTCATGTAAACCTTATAAAATAAGAAAGAATAGCCATTAGTATTGATATATAATGTGTAATAACAGCCCCTAATGCAATAAATATTGATATAAAAGCATGATGCAAAATGGACGTATCACGGCTCGACCCTATATGTGTAGGATCGGAAGTATGTCTAGAGGGGGGTGATTAGACTACTTGACCAATTAAAAACTTAACCTTTTCCCAATTTTAGTCTTTGGCAGATTTTAGCTATCTTAGCACAAGTCAAGCAATCTTCACACAATTCAAGCAAGCATGCAAAGAGTATATGAGTATGGTTCCGATAGGTGGTGCTATCATACATCCACGTTGATGTAGACTTCAACCCACGAAGGGTAACGGTTGCGCGACTCCACGGAGGGCTCCACCCATGAAGGGTCCACGAAGACGCAACCTTGTCTATCCCACCATGGCTGTCGCCCACGAAGGACTTGCCTCACTAGCGGTAGATCTTCATCAAGTAGGCGATCTCCTTGCCCTTACAAACTCCTTGGTTCAACTCCACAATCTTGTCGGAGGCTCCCAAGTGACACCTAGCCAGTCTAGGAGACACCACTCTCCAAGAAGTAACAAATGGTGTGTTGATGATGAACTCCTTGCTCTTGTGCTTAAAATGATAGTCTCCCCAACACTCAACTCTCTCTCACGGGATTTGCATCTGGTGGAAAGAAGATTTGAGTGGAAAGCAACTTGGGGAAGGCTAGAGATCAAGATTCATATGGTAGGAATGGAATATCTTGGCCTCAACACATGAGTAGGTGGTTCTCTCTCAGAAATGGTAAGTTGGAAGTGTAGGTTCATTCTGGTGGCTCTCTCCATGAATGAAGAGGAGGTGGAGGGGTATATATAGCCTCCACATAAAATCTAACTGTTACACATAATTTACCAATCTCGGTGGGACTGAATCAACAAACTTGGTGAGACCGATTTAGTAAACCTAGTGACCGTTAGTGATTTTCGATGGGACCGACATGCAACTCGGTAGGACCGATATGGTTAGGGTTATGGCATAACATAATCTCGGTGAGATCGATTACTCAAACTCGGTGAGACCAATTTTGGTAATAAGCTAACCAGAGAGTTGGTCAGCTAAACTCGGTGGGAACGGTTCGCTCATTTTGGTGGGACCGAAATGTTACGAAAGGGAAACAGAGAGTTTACATTGCAATCTCAATGGGACCGATCGCTCACTTCGGTTAGACCGAAACGTTACAAAGGGAAACAGAGAGATTACAATCCCATCTTGGTGAGACCGAGATCCCTATCGGTGAGACCGATTTGCCTAGGGTTTGTGGCAGTGGCTATGACATCTGAACTCAGTGGTGCCGGATAGAAAGAATCAGTGGACCAAGTTTTACTTTAGGTTTAGGTCATGTGTGGGTATGAGAAAGTAGTTGAGGGTTTTTGGAGTATACCACTAAGCAGTGTGGAGCATGAAACTCATTAAGCAACACCTCATCCCTCCTTGATAGTATTGGCTTTTCCTATGGACTCGATGTGATCTTGGATCACTAAAATGTAAAAATGTAGAGTCTTGAGCTTTTGAGCTTGAGCCAATCCTTTTATCCTTAGTATTTTGAGGGATCCACTTTCCTCATCCATGCCATGCCATTCATTGAGCTTTTCCTGAAATGTTCATCTTGGAGTAGTATTAGCTCAATGAGCTATATGTTGTTAGGAATTACCAAAACCACCTAGGGATAGTTGCACTTTCAAT
This sequence comes from Triticum aestivum, assembly GCF_018294505.1. Taxonomy (NCBI): domain Eukaryota; kingdom Viridiplantae; phylum Streptophyta; class Magnoliopsida; order Poales; family Poaceae; genus Triticum; species Triticum aestivum. Next base: position 64,878,919 of record NC_057798.1, read on the forward strand.
CTCCCCCTTTTTGGTAATTGATGACAACATATAGATCAAAGCTTCGACAAATGATAATAAGATTGAAGAACATCGTCACTTTGAGAAGTATGTGATAAGCAAGAGCTCCCCCTAAATTTGTGCATAGTTTAGGATTTGCTTTGGACTGCAAATGTACAAGGAGACTCATGGGTTACTCTTCCATGTCACATACATCTTGGTGGAGCGCTCAAAATAATAAAGATTGAATACATGCACTCATCACCAAGCAAAGTGAATGATCATATAAAGATAAATAGGAATATTGTCATTCAACAAGCATAAATGTAGCATATGATCAAACACATGATCATCATTGTATCACACGGGCAATAAGGTAGTATCTCAAGCAAGCAAAAGCAAATAAAGTTCAACCACAAAAGCAAGAGAGAACAAAAGCAAACTCTCTCTCTCGAAGCCTATGATCTATACATTTTTCTCCCCCTTTGGCAACAAGTTACCAAAAAGCTCATAGAAAATGCATAGTACTAAATCGTCTCTCAGGCTTGGTCTTGATGTGGTGGTGTAGATATGACTCCAAGGACGAAGGCTTCAGTTGATGCGGATGGAGCTGGAGGAGTAGGTGCTGGAGCTGGTTGCACTGGAGCTGTAGCTGGTGCAGATGAAGTGGCTCTGGTGTCTGTCACTGGCACTGCAACTGATCTCTGAGCTCTAGGCACTCTGGCAAATGGATTAGTGGTTATCTTTCCCTTCCTCTCCTGCATATCATCCTGAAGCTGCTCCACAATAGACTGGATCTCAGTTACTTTCACATCTAAGTCATAGAACTTTTATTCCATGATTCTTTCCAGGCTCTCCTGGTTTTGAGTTAGGGTGGCCAGCCCCTTCTCAATCCTCAGTGTGGATTCTATCAAGTAACCAAGCTGCTCCTACTTGCTCTTCAGAAAGTACTCAGATGCCTCATCAATTGTTGGCATCTTGGCAGCCTTCTCATTCTTTGCCCTCTCCTTCTTCTCTTGTGCTTGCACTAAAGATGGTTCATTTTCATTCATGACTACTTGGTTGTCCTCAAAGTCTGGATAAATAGCAAAGTGTTCTTTGTCCAACAAGTATGTGCCTGTGCCCATCTTGGAGTTGATCAGCTCCTGGATCTGTGGGGCATACCCACAACTTCTCTTCTGGTCTGCTGTTGTCCTCTTGATAGTCTCAACTATGAGGCTCGTGACCTTGAACTTCTGAGGCACATCAAATATGTGTAGCAAGTTTATTGCATGGCCTCTGATCATGTTGTGGTCACCTAACTTGGGCAAGAGTGTGTGCCTTAGGATCCAGTTGATCGTTGGCAGCCCTGACAGTAGGAAATGGACAGACCCAAACTTGTGAGTCTCAAGAGCATCATCTGGTATCTCCTTGTACATGTGTGCCATTGAGTTGTGATCCATTTTCTTCTTGGAATAGACATCCAAGTCATCCGCTTTCTCCTTTGGTGCATTGATCAGTTTTGCCCATTCTTCAATTGTGGACTGGTACCTTGTACCTTCAGACATCCAGACTATTTTGCCATCTGGATAAAAGTGAGATGTGGAGTAGAATTGCATTATGAGCTCATCATTCCACTTTGTGAACTTATGTCCAACAAAGTCATCAACTCCACAACCCTTGAAGCTGTCAAACACACCTAGGTAGTGTTCCTCATTCTCCTTCATGTACTTCTAGTCCACCCACCTCATGTCACAAACTATAGGTTTCTTGTCCAGCAGCACTGTCTCATAGAAATCCTGTTGTTCCTTAGTGTGGAACCTGTAGTCAACAGCAGTCCTTCTCCTAATTGCATAAGGATCAGACGACCTCCACTGTCTGAGTCCGGCATCCTTCCTCAGCTTCATGTTCTCAGCCACAGGATGAGCATCATTGTGGTCTAGAATCTTAGGCTTCAACTTTCTCAGAACTTGTCCTTCATCATCTTCTTCTTCAGCAACTTCAGGCACTGGGGCCTTGTTCTTCTCAACAGCTTGTATCTCAACAGCTTGTATGTTCCTGGTATTCCTCTTAGGTGCGGTCTTGGGCTTGGAGGCAGCTTTGGGTGCTTCTTTGGGCTTTGATGATGCATCCCCTGACCTAATAGCATCACGCATAAGCTTTTGTGCCTTGGGTGCTGGAGCAGCAGCCTCTTCTTCCTCTTCCTCTTCCATCATGGAAGGCTGTCCAACAACTCTGGCCATGGTCTTCTTGACCCTTTCCTTCCTCTTCTTCCCTTCTGCAGCAGCCTCTTTGGGATCAGATTTCTCAGGTTCTTGAGTTGATGCTCTGACTTTCAGCATAGGTGTCCTCTTGGCAGGGACCTTTCTTTTTAGACCTGGCTTTGTGGTTGCAGTTGTGTCATATTCCTTCTTGAGCACAATCTTCTTGGAAGTGGCCTCATCCTTAGCTGCCACATAGTCTTCATCCTCATAGTCTGAGGTTCTCTTCCTTCTGGCCCTGGTGGCAGCTTTGGGCAAGTTGTTTGGGGTGCTCCTGCTGCCTTCATCTGAGGTGCTAGAGGGACTAGTGCCCTCACTCATGTGAATCTGCTCCTCTGACTGGTTCTGACTATCACTTTGGTCTGACATGCTGCAAACATTGACTGCTGACCCTGTGAATAGATGTAGATGAGATAGAATGGATGAGCATCACAAAATACAAAGGCTTTTGCAAAAGAATGATTCAATAACTTAGTTTTAGTTTTCCACAGAAAGCATTTCGGATCAACCGATTTAAAAACTCGGTGATACCGAAGTAGCTTTTGGAACCTAAACTAGTGAACTTGGTCAGACCGAGTCACAGTTCGGTGGCACCAAGACTGCTAGGGTTTCACAAAGTTCTGAACTCGGTCACACCAATTTGCAATTCTCGGTCAGACCGAGAATCACTTGTGCAATGGCCTTAGCCGAATTGGTGGAACCGAGTTGATGTAGGGTGGAACCCTATGTGGACGATATTTCACGTTTAGAGTGGATCCTACGGGGAAGCACGAAGAACGCACGGAAGAACACGAGGAAATTACGGGGAGGAACGAGGGAAAACACTCAACCAACAAGGAATCGGTCACACAAGTGCTAGATCAAAGAACACAAAGAGATACACGAGATCCAAAGTCAACAAAGGTAAGGATACATAGGTAACCGTTCTTCTCCGTGAGGAGGCCTTGAAATCCACGAGGGGATCTTCCCACGAGGGGGTCTTGAATCCGATAGGATCTTCTCCGAGGAGGCCGCGGTCTCTCACGAGGAGGAGATCCGGTGGATGAGCGAAGCTCTATCTCTAATAGAGCTAAATCAACGCTAAATCTAACTAGGAGGAGGTGGAGGAGTATATATAGTCTAGGGCCACGAAGGGGTAAGTGAAGGGGTACATGGGCTGCGGCCCAACACACTGTGCGTAGACAGGCGTCGGACGTCCGGAGGGTTTCGGTCGTCCGAAGGCTCGGGAAGGTCCGGACGTCCGGTGCTCTTCGAACTTCCGTAGATTTGGCTCAGGTGTGCTTCGGTCGGACGTCCGGAGGGGCCCGGTCGTCCGGAGGCTCGCGAGGTCCCGGATGTTCGGAGTTCTTCGGATGTCCGCAGATTTGGTTCGGTGGTCGCTGGCACGGTCGTCCGGAGGGGGCTGGTCGTCCGGAGCCTGGGAGTCGTCGGACGTCCGGTCCTGGTCGGACATCCGGCCGTTGTAGCTTCGGGCAGCTTCTTCTCTTGGTCCTTGTACTTGGTGTCCTCGCCGTCTTGTCCAATGCTCATAGTTGTTCCATGGCCTTCCTCTTGATTCCTGGACATGCATATCACACACGTTGGAGGTAGTAGCCATGTCTCACATGTAGAAAGCGAAGGTTCGGAGAGGAGCGAGTTCACCTTGTGTCCAATGGCGCATAGTTGAGGTCTCGTCATAAGTCCACTTGGGGTTTGGAGAGTAGTCGGAGTGTACATGGGGATGAACGTGGGATGCTCCGCATCATCTCCCCCCCCCCTTAGGAAAGATCCAACCTCGGATCATGATCCTCATCACCATGGAAACGGTTGTCGTAGACGGACTTGTAGTTGGACGAAGTTGAAGACATTGCGCAATCCAAGTAGTCCAAGGTGTCGCCGGAGTGATAGACATGCAAAGAGAGCAAACACAAGCAACACTCGGAAATACAATGGTTAGCGCACACAAAGTGTCCATCATGCAAGAATGAGTCCGTGCGGCAAGATTGGTCGTGACAAAGCGCATGAAGCCTATCAAGATGATCTAGAATGAGATGCAAAGCATTCATGGGAGGAAATGCAATCATTGTGCACACAAATGTGTTGTAAATATGATCAATGCAACCACGGTGCAAAATGATGTCATAGTGAGCTGGTTTATCAATAGCATGAATATGGCAATGGATGCTCAATATGTGTAAGCTATTATGCAATTGATGGTCGACAATATGATCATGATGTATGAATATGCCATCAAGGAAGATCTCAAAAAATTTGCTAAGGAAGTGCACAAGCTCATATATCATGGATGACATGGAAATAGATGCAACAAGACAAGCATAATGTGAGTCAATCCATGCATGGGGTGCAAACTTGTGGTAAGTATGATATGTACATCGAGCATGACATGTATGAGCACAATCAACAAATATGGAGGTGTTGGTGTACCAAAGCTCTATGTCGAGGCATGAGTGGAGTTCCGAAGATGCATCCGAAAAGTGCAAGCGCTCCTCAATGTGAAGGTCCATAGAGCCAATCTCCAATGTCGCTCCTCCGTTCACAAGATGTATCATGTAGACAACAAGAAGGAAACAACAATGAAAGAGTGACCCATCCAATATGCGTATTTGAGGATGGCTCAAAGAGAAGGAGTTCACCTTAAGAAACTTTCCAAAGATGTTGGAGTTGTACATCATGTATGCCTTCACATAACCAATATGTCGCATAATGGCATCGCCTTGTGAATCCTCCAAAATGAAAGAACATGACAAACACTTGGAAAAACAAATGAGGTTAGCGGACATGCAAAACCTATCATTTGAGTGGTAATATACCGAACAAGTGTATGCATCATGCTTATCATAAGAAAGGACAAGGAAGCATTTCATAGTATGGAGGCATATGATGCGATTACAACCAAATACACTAGGCTCAATCAAATAAGCATGCATCACAAGTAAAGTGTCCAAGTCTCCAAGATCAATAAGCATAGCAAGTTGGCACTCAATACAAGGTGATATGAGAGATGCGACTAATGGAGACAAGAGGCAATGATTATTACAAATCAAGTGAGAGGCATCAGCATCTATGTCATCAACCCAAGAAAGCAAGTAATAGTGGAACATGGGTGATGCAACATAACAAGCAATCGTAGCAATCAAGTCAAGCAATCTAGTAGTGCGAAGATGCAACATACTAGGAGGAATCATGGCAAGCATATCATTGGTGCAAATAGTGGGCATGAATAATTCACATGTCATAGCACAAGCATGAAAGCAAGATATGAGGAATATAGCATGAATGTATTGGTGAGAAGCCATATGTAAATAGCAATGGGTCATCATGACTCTCGCAACACAACTAGCATCGATAGCATGAGGCACATGATAAACATGGCAAAATTAACAAGGATCTCCACCAAGCATGCAAATACACATAGAAGTATCATAATGGTGAATCATGGGTAGATGCAAGCAAGGGTCACAATTGCATGGCAAATGCATAGAAGCAAGTATAACATGCAAAGTGAACACGGGAAAATGAGCATAAGATGACAAGTGGTAAATAGCCCATAGCCATGTGAGAGCCAAGTAAAAGAGATGCGTGTAGTCCTTGCGCGAAGGGAACGATGGTAAGGATAGTCCATGGGATCCCAAAGTGTCGTTGCTCTCAAGAGCTCATTTCGTCAACTCTTGGGATTGAGAGGTTGACGAGTATACATGAGTACCTACACAAAACAAAGACAAAGAGAAAATTGTGTGTGCATGGTATATGTACACATCATCCATCATGATGCGCACATGCATGTGTCGGTTAGCACAAAATAGCCAATGCTCAAATAAATGAGATGCGTGATATAGAAACATGTCATCCATCATGATAGGTTTGTTGTTATGAATGGCATAATGGAGACTCAAAGGATTTAATGCATCATGAAAAATTTATAGAGCATTGTTATTCATGGAATGCATATGGTGCACGCAATTATGGGAATCATGCAAAGTATGGAATGCATCAAAATCTCCTAATATGTATGAGGAAACTATGGGGGTCTCCTCATGAGCATTAGTAGGAACATCACATGGAGAATATTGACAACATCCAAAACAATGCATATTTGGAACAATGTGATCATGGCATGACATAGTATATGAATTGCGCAAATCATGTAAAGGAAGCATGGCAATATCATCACAAGAGAAGAAAAAGCCAATGACCATCATCTCGTCATCTATGCCATAAGTGCAAATGGGATTTATTTTAATGGGGCATGCATAGTTACTATGTTGAGATTGTAATGATGCAATATGGGAGATCTCACTCATAGCATATGACAAGTTCAATGGATTGTCAAACATGACGTGACCAAAAGAATTTTCACAAGATATCCTATGGAGCATAGCATCACAACTAGGCAACTCAACATGCTCATCATCATATTCATCATAAATAGGTAAGTCAAGGCATGAAGAAGTCTCACTAGCATGAAGCATGGCAATAGGTGTGTCAACATCATGGGAGCAATCAATGTCAAGAGAGTCCACTAGTGGGACAAGAGAAGCACCGTCACCTATGTTACCTTCGGAGCGTAGCTCATGTGTTGTAGGTGAGGTGTTGAAGATCCAATCGTTGTCATCTTCATCTTGATGGAACCATGTGGGGGGTGTATCATCGTCCACCATGGCCATCATCGTCTCCAATGGAGGAATAGACTCGTCAAGGATAGGCATGTCGTCATGTAGGAGACCTAGCACCAAAGAAGAAAACACACTAGGAGTAGAGGTTAGGTCGTTAGAAATCATAGTGGCCTCACATGTCGTGTCAAGTACCTCACTCTCTAAGTGTTGTGGCTCACTCACTCCCTCAAGGATGCTCTCACTCATATGGTTGGTGGAGTCACTCAAATGGCGCTCAACCTCACATAGGATGTGTGGCATGCTCTCATGTGTGGGGCTAGTGGTGGTCACACTCATCCTCACAAAGGAAATGCTCTCAATGTCACGTATGGTGGAGTCACTCATGTCACTCATGTGGTGGTGGCTCTCCTCACATGGCACTTGGGGCATCTCGACATATGTGGGTGTCGAAGAGATGTAGGTGCAAATGTCTCCATGCACGGTCGCGTAGCTTGACTCGGAGGAGGAGTCCAATGTGGGCGTCGTCTTCATGTTGTTGAAGAGGTTCGCGCTCGTCGCCGTGGTCGAAGGGGATGGCCCTTGCTCGACATTCTTGTCACCGGCTTGTTGTTGGAGGCCCATATGATGTGGCACCTTGTAGCTCGTCTCCATGACCGAAGGGAATTTTCCATGCTCGGCCTTCTTCCTTGGGGGGCTTCCGAAGATGGAAGTGTCACCCTCACTTGTAGGTGGTCGCCTTGGACTTGATGAAGTTGTTGTAGGCGTACTCGTGGGAAGTAGGCGAAGATGTCGTACGTCCAAAGGCGAAGATGCCTTGATAGCACTTGGCGAAGATGCCGAAGTGGTTGTTGTAGTCGTAGCACCGTCTTGGTGGTGGTCGTCTCGCGGTCTTCTTTTGTGCTCATGAAGCGTCGACTTGGCGTGTTGGGACTTGTTCATTTGCGCTTGTGGAGCATCTTCGTGATGATGATGTCGTTGTCGTGCTTGAGCTCGTAGAAGATGTCGTTCATCGTCGCCGTGCACATGATGCTTGGAGGTGACTTGCCCTTCATGACGATGTTGATCACGAACGTGATGGTGGTCGCCATGTAGATGTGGACGAGGACGATTTGCACTTGCATCGCTTTCGCGCTCCGAAGACTTGTGTCTTGAATGTCGCCGCCTTGAAGATGACGAAGGGGAAGAAGACTTGATCAAGGCTCTAATCTCCTCCATCCTTGCATCTTGCTCCTCTTTATGTGCGGCAAGCTTCTTCTCGATGTGCTCTCGCAATCTTGATTGTGCGCCTTGCACTTGTCGTTGTAGATCAAAGATAGACGCTTTGGTGATGTAGTCGTTCACGCCCTCGTTGTTGTCGAGGACCGGAGAGGAAATGCCTTGCCTATCCATCACAAAACTCGAGCAAATATGAGTGGGAGATAGAGAAGAACTTATACCAATGTACCTTGACCGAAGTTGACAATGAATCAAGTTCACTCAAATGCGGACAATGAAATAGCACTATTGGTACCAATCCTTGTCGGTTCTCACACCTACACAAGTAAAGCTTATGGTGGAGCTCGGTGAGGATAGTGGCACAAAAATTTAATGCAAAATGTTAGCAAGAGTCAATAATGTTGAAAGAGATTCACAAATTCGCAAGCGAAACAAGTAGACCAATAGCAATATGTGGCACACGGGAACACACACACGGATAGATAAATGGGGTCGTGCAACCAAGGACTGAGCACAAAATGTGGAATCCACGGAAAACGCTCGTGTTGCACAACTCAAGAGAGACGCTAGCACGATTGCTCAATAGGCGGATACGACACTTGTGCACAACCTATAAGATGCAAAATGGATAAACTTTTATCCCTAGTATGCTATGTATGTATGGTTCCCGGTGTTCCTCTCAAGATGATCCAAGATGATCGGATATGACAATCTTATGTGCAATGTGGTATGATGCTATGGCACTTGCTTACAAGCTTCTTTGCTCTCTTTCTTTTGCTTAAAAGCTTTATTTCTCTTTTTTTCTATGGCCACTTTTGCACAATGCACAAACCAAGATAGCAATTGTGTATATGCGGGAACAAACTTGTGACACAAGATGTGATACCAATATATGCACCACGAAGATATGGTATGTATGCTATGGCAAGTATGATCACTAATGTGCACAGGTCACGTTGCCAGCAATACTCAAATGGCTAGTCTCGATAGGCAAGTAACGCAAAATGGGCTAGGGGTTATCAATGCAATTTGCAAGGGGAATATACAATGGTGTTGTCGAGGTTACCGTCCTTTGTGATGATGAGTGGCGGTGTTCTTGATGTAGATACCAAGATGATGGAGACTCGTCCCTAAGTAGCCGAAACACCTTAAGAAACAGAAAAAAACCGCGAACTCAAAATCTCAAATGACAAATGTCAAATGGTGGTGGTGGAAATCGGTGGTGGTTTGCACTTGGCAATGCGGAAGTGGAATGATGGGCTATACACGTGTCAGAGTTGAACTTGCCATCCCTAAGTAGCCGAAACACCTTAGGAGACACAAGCCACAACTCAAAAAAAACTCAAACAAAATTGGGTTAAGTTGGGGTTGGCGTGTATGGTGGGTAAGCCTATGCGGAAGTGGTGGTGGTGGTTGATGAAGAAGCAATCGTCCCTAAGTAGCCGAAACACCTTAGGAGACTCAAATCACTACTCAAGCAACCACTAATGCTATGGCAAGCAAAATGGGTTAGGTTGCGGAAGTCGGTGGTGGCTATGCAGATGATATGGTGGAGGGCCTAGGCAAACTTGCCAAAGTTCCAAAATTTTGATGGAGTCAAATGATGTTGGTGGTATTTTTGTGGGAATGGGGATGTCAATAGCTTCAAAATGAGCTAAAGAACGTCAAAATCGGAGTTCGGATGAATTAGTTATGGCCGAAACAAGAATCAGCCGAAGTCAAAATCTACAGGTTACGGACATCCGGAAAGGTCGGATGTCCGGGGCGTCGGACGTCCGGAAAAGTCGGAAATCCATAAATTCGGTTCAGGTTAGGGGTTCCGGTTGTCCGGAAAAGGTCGGACGTCCGGTCGTTCCTGGGGCTCCGGACGTCCGTAAAACTCCGGTCGTCCGGTGGGTCGGGGTCAACGCGAGATGCGAGATCCGGGGCGCGAATTTGGGCGGAAAATGGAGATTTCGGGGTCAAAATTAACGAGATTTCGTGGATGAAAAATGGGGAAACTTGGGGAGATGCTAGATCCACTTGAGACCAAGCAAATCCATGGATCAAAATCAACAAAACATCATCAAACCAACAAATCACAAAAAAAATTGGGGCTATTTTTAGTGGGGATTTTCGGATTTAGGACGAAAACAACAAAATCAAGCTAGAAAACACGGGGTAGGGGCTCCATAAACGTGATCAATGTGGCTCATGATACCATATGATGTAGGGTGGAACCCTATGTGGACGATCTTTCACGTTTGGAGTGGATCCTACGGGGAAGCACGAAGAACGCACGGAAGAACACGAGGAAATTACGGGGAGGAACGAGGGAAAACACTCAACCAACAAGGAATCGGTCACACAAGTGCTAGATCAAAGAACACAAAGAGATACACGAGATCCAAAGTCAACAAAGGTAAGGATACATAGGTAACCGTTCTTCTCCGTGAGGAGGCCTTGAAATCCACGAGGGGATCTTCCCACGAGGGGGTCTTGAATCCGATAGGAACTTCTCCGAGGAGGCCGCGGTCTCTCACGAGGAGGAGATCCGGTGGATGAGCGAAGCTCTATCTCTAATTGAGCTAAATCGACGCTAAATCTAACTAGGAGGAGGTGGAGGAGTATATATAGTCTAGGGCCACGAAGGGGTAAGTGAAGGGGTACATGGGCTGCGGCCCAACGCACTGTGCGCAGACAGGCGTCTGACGTCCGGAGGGATCCGGTCGTCCGGAGGCTCGGGAAGGTCCGGACGTCCGGTGCTCTTCGGACTTCCGTAGATTCGGCTCGGGTGCGCTTCGGTCGGACGTCCAGAGGGGGCCGGTCGTCTGGAGGCTCGCGGGGTCCCGGACGTCCGGAGTTCTTCGAATGTCCGCAGATTCGGTTCGGTGGTCGCTGGCACGGTCATCCGGAGGGGGCCGGTCGTCCGGAGCCTGGGAGTCGTCGGACGTCCGGTCCTGGTCGGACGTCCGGCCACTGTAGCTTCGGGCAGCTTCTTCTCTTGGTCCTTGTACTTGGTGTCCTCGCCGTCTTGTCCAATGCTCGTAGCTGTTCCATGGCCTTCCTCTTAATTCCTGGACCTGCATATCACACACGTTGGAGGTAGTAGCCATGTCTCACATGTAGAAAGTGAAGGTTCGGAGAGGAGCGAGTTCACCTTGTGTCCAATGGCGCATAGTTGAGGTCTCGTCATAAGTCCACTTGGGGTTTGGAGAGTAGTCGGAGTGTACATGGGGATGAACGTGGGATGCTCCGCATCACGAGTTCTACAACCCGGTGGGTTCGATATGGTTTTGGCGGAAACTTAACCCTAAATTTTCAATTCACTTCTAATCTATGGATGGTTTCGACTTGATAGAATCGTTTCAATCATGGCAAGAATCATGATGAACACAATGTGCTAGGAATCGGACGAGGATAGCACTGGGATTGAGTTCATACCCTAGCTCAGCGATGAACTCGCTACAGCGACAACAGCAGGGTTGAATTCCGTTGACGGCGGCGGAGACCAGCGACTGGAGGCGGCTGGCGATGAGGACGACGATCCGGAGACCCTGGAGGCAGAGCGAGCTATGCGCGGGCGAAGGGGTTTGGAGAAAGTTTCCAAATTTTTGCCCGTGAGTATATATAGCCCGACCCTGTCGGTGTGACCGAGTGGAACAACTCGGTGGCACCGAGATGCATATCTGTTGACAGTTATAGCAACTCGGTGAGACCGAAATGTTCAAATCGGTTGCACCGAGATGAAAACCCTTGATCGACTTAGTGATCTCGGTATGACCGAAATGGAAGAATCGGTCAGACCGAAACGCACAAAGAGGTTTTGGAAGTTTAAGTCTATGACGAATCGGGGACTTCGAGTGCTCCTCACACAGAGTGGTTCGAATCTGACTTGATCAAATTTTGTGATGTAGCATGAATAGAGTTTTAGACAAGAAAAGCATAGATAGCTAGAGAAGGTTCTTAGGAATTCTTGTTCATCCACTTGGCAAAAGAAAAAGAAGCCAATCAATCAAAGCAACAAGTGGATGTCCTTGAATGATTTAAATATGCAACCAACATGCTCACACAATAAAATGGCAAATGAAATATGTGGCAAAGTATGTACAACCAATTCTAGCATCTATCAAACAATTGGCGGTGACTAGGTCATCTATATATGAGTATATTGACTTAGGAGTCAAATGAGAACATTTGATCATAGGTCATACTCATCGTTTAAGCTTAAGTGGGGTTACCACTTTTACATAATGCATTGATGTGTTCACACCATTAGAGTTGCTTTGACTCAATTCTTAGAGTTAAGCTCCCCCTAGATGTGAGATCCCCCCTTAGAGCGATGAACTAACCTTGGGTTTTGTCGATGATGACTTCATGTAGGTGTTGAAGATGTGGATGCTCAATGTTGATGAAGATCATTTGGAGCAATCCTTTGGAGTGAGTTGTGCTTTCAATACCTACACGGGTTAGTCCCTCAAGGAACAAACAAGTATATCCACAGACATAGAGTGATGCACACACAAGATGATGTCCATGAAAGCATTAGGTTACCTTGTCCCTTGTCTTACCAACATGAGCGTTTGTGACTCCTTGAACTAGTGCAAGATGTGGAAGTTGATTGCACTTGTTGTTGCCAAAAAGATATGAGTGAAGTATGTCAGCGGAGTCACCCTCAAGAACTCTCTAGTTCTTCTTCTTCGGGATCCACATCATCTTGATGGTAATCCTTGGAGTTGTAGTCGTACTTGATGAAGTGGAACTTGACGTAGTCTTGGGAACCCACTTGACCAAGGCCTTAGGAGCTTCTTCAAATGCATCAATCTCCTCTTGAAGCTTGTCCTTGCCATTTTGCTTGTGGTCTTGTGGTGGAAGATCATATTGAGTTTGTGTCCCCTTAAAGGAAGTAGGATCATACTTCTCTTGTTGAGGAACAAACTTCGTCTTGGGGTATTGATCTTCTTCCCACTCAACTCCATTGGCATTGAACTTTCATTCAAAACCAACACCTTGGTTCTTCCGGTGCCTTCCTTGCTTGCGTACAATTTCCTCGAATTGCTTACTCTCGGCAAGGCTCTTGTAAACACCTTTCTCTATGATTCCCTTCAATAAGCTATTTTCTTGCTCAAGTGTAACTTGGCTAAGAGAATCATTAGAGGAATCAAGAGAACTACTAGAAGCAACAATATTGGATTTAGCATGATTATTGTTACTACTAGAGGAAGAATCCTTCTTGGTTTTGTTACTAGACTTGACTTGAGGCATGTAAGTAGATAAGAGTAAACGCTTGGCACTGTAAGAAGAACTTTTCTTGCGAAGATCATCATTGATTTCCTTTAAGAACTCATGCTCTTGCACAAGATTGAGCTTTTCAAAGCGTAACTTCTCATGAGTCCTCAAAAGTTCTCGATGATCCCCTAAGATAGTTTCATGAGCTAACTTAAGAGTGTTTAGTTCTTTAGTAAGAAGCTCAATCTTCTCCTTATCATTGTCATTCGTTTTATCTTGATTAGCATGATTAATTGACGTTTCATCATAGTATTCATCACTAGAGTTGTCAATAAGTAAATCATCATCACCTAACAAGTCATCTTCATCACTATTGAAATCAACATACTCGGGGTGTGTTACCTTAGGGCCTTTAGCCATGAAGCATCTTCCAAGTCCTTCATTTGGTGAATCAAATATGTCGTAGGAGTTGGTTGACACAAGTGCTAGACCGGCAACACCTTCATCTTGAGTATGTTCGGAGTCGGAATGATAGCTTCTCTCGGAGTGATGTTCAGAGTCGGAACTAGATACCCATTAACCAACATGAGCTTGATGTTTTCGTTTTGTGTAACTCTTTGATGACTTGTCCTTCCTTTCTGAATCCTTGCTTCTCCGGGATGTTCTTCGTTCATAACGATCATCTCTACTCCTCCTCTCTCTTGGTGGTGATTCTTCTCTTCTACTTCTTCTCTTGGGAGAATCTTCTCTTCTTTTGTAGGGTGCCGTACACTCATTGGAATAGTGTCTGGGTCTCCCACAATTGTAGCAATTGCGCTCTCGACTAGAAGATCTTTTGTCATTGTAGGACCTTGACTTGGAGCTTCTTTCTTTGCTTCTACTCTTGTAGAATTTGTTGAAGTTCTTCACCATTAAGCTCAATTCTTCATTGAAGGTTTGTTTCTCACTTGATGATGTAGGAGCTTCACATGAGGCTTTGTAGGCACCACTTGACTTGTTGTGAAGTTCCTCCTTATCCTTGAGTGACATCTCATGAGCAACAATTCTTCCAATGACCTCCGTTGGCTTGAGATTCTTGTAATTAGGCATCATTTGGATTAATGTGCACACGGTATCATATTTACCATCCAATGCTCTTAGGATCTTCTTGATGATGAATTTGTCAGTCATCTCTTCACTTCCTAAGCCCGCAATCTCATTTGTGATAAGAGCAAGCCTAGAGTACATTTCAGCGACACCTTCACCATCCTTCATTTTGAACTTGTCAAGTTGACTTTTGAGCACATCCAACTTGGATTCCTTGACGGAGTCGGTACCTTCATGCATATCAATCAAAGTATCCCAAATTTCCTTTGCATTCTCAAGACGGCTGATTTTGTTGAATTCTTCGGGGCACAGTCCATTGAAGAGGATATCACAAGCTTGAGCATTGTATTGCAGCATCTTCAACTCTTCTGCGCTAGCTTCACGGTTTGGTTCCCTCCCATCAAAGAATTCACCTTGCAAGCCAATACACACAATAGCCCAAACAGCGGGGTTATGTCCGAGAATATGCATTTTCATCTTATGCTTCCAACTAGCAAAATTAGTACCATCAAAGTAAGGACCTCTACGGTGATAGTTTCCCTCGCTAGATGTCATACTCTCCTAGGTTGTGAAACCAAGGCTATGACCACCAAAAGCTATGGAAATCAAAGCAAATGGAGACCAAAGCTCCGATACCACTTGTAGGATCGGAAGTATGTCTAGAGGGGGGTGATTAGACTACTTGACCAATTAAAAACTTAACCTTTTCCCAATTTTAGTCTTTGGCAGATTTTACCTATCTTAGCACAAGTCAAGCAATCTTCACACAATTCAAGCAAGCATGCAAAGAGTATATGAGCAGCGGAAAGTAAAGCATGCAACTTGCAAGAATGTAAAGGGAAGGGTTTGGAGAATTCAAACGCAATTGGAGACACGAATGTTTTTGTCGTGGTTCCGATAGGTGGTGCTATCATACCTGCACGTTGATGGAGACTTCAACCCACGAAGGGTAACGGTTGCGCTAGTCCATGGAGGGCTCCACCCACGAAGGGTCCACAAAGAAGCAACCTAGTCTATCCCATCATGGTCATAGCCCACGAAGGACTTGCCTCACTAGCGGTAGATCTTCACGAAGTAGGCGATCTCCTTGCCCTTACAAACTCCTTGGTTCAACTCCACAATCTTGTCGGAGGCTCCCAAGTGACACCTAGACAATCTAGGAGACACCACTCTCCAAGAAGTAACAAATGGTGTGTTGATGATGAACTCCTTGCTCTTGTGCTTCAAATGATAGTCTCCCCAACACTCAACTCTCTCTCATAGGATTTGGATCTGGTGGAAAGAAGATTTGAGTGGAAAGCAACTTGGGGAAGGCTAGAGATCAAGATTCATATGGTAGGAATGGAATATCTTGGGCTCAACACATGAGTAGGTGGTTCTCTCTCAGAAATGGTAAGTTGGAAGCGTAGGTTCGTTATGATGGCTCTCTCCATGAATGAAGAGGAGGTGGAGGGGTATATATAGCCTCCACACAAAATCTAACCGTTACACACAATTTACCAATCTCGGTGGGACCGAATCAACAAACTTGGTCAGACCGATTTAGTAAACCTAGTGACCGTTAGTGATTTTTGGTGGGACCGACATGCAACTCGGTAGGACCGATATGGTTAGGGTTAGGGCATAACTTAATCTCGGTGAGACCAATTACTCAAACTCGGTGAGACCGATTTTGGTAATAAGCTAACCAGAGAGTTGGTCAGGTAAACTTGGTGGGACCGGTTCGCTCCTTTCGGTGGGACCGAAATGTTACGAAAGGGAAACAGAGAGTTTACATTGCAATCTTGGTGGGACCGATCACTCACTACGGTTAGACCAAAACATTACGAAGGGAAATAGAGAGATTACAATCCCATCTCGGTGAGACTGGGATCCCTATCAGTGAGACCGATTTGCCTAGGGTTTGTGGCAGTGGCTATGACATCTGAACTCGGTGGCGCCGGATAGAAAGAATCGGTGGGGCCGAGTTTGACTTTAGGTTTAGGTCATGTGTGGATATGAGAAAGTAGTTGAGGGTTTTTGGAGTATACCACTAAGCACTATGGAGCAAGAAACTCATTAAGCAACACCTCATCCCTCCTTGATAGTATCGGCTTTTCCTATAGACTCAATGTGATCTTGGATCACTAAAATGTAAAATGTACAGTCTTGAGCTTTTGAGCTTGAGCCAATCCTTTTATCCTCAGTATTTTGAGGGATCCACTTTCCTCATCCATGCCATGCCATTCATTGAGCTTTTCCTGAAATGTTCATCTTGGAATAGTATTAGCTCAATGAGCTATATGTTGTTAGGAATTACCAAAACCACCTAGGGATAGTTGCACTTTCAATATGATCTTCCACATTTTTCTGCTTACTTTTTTACCATAGGTGCATTTAAGCCCATGTAACCTACGGACCTACAAGGGCTCACTCATGGCCCGGTTCCGTACGGCAAACAGAAGACCGTTTCCTTCAAGGAACCCCTCTCTACAGGACAAAAGCGGCGCAGACGTGCGGCAGGACATCCAAAGGACTCTTCAGACCAAACCTTATTTAAAATGACCTGTACTTAGATTTTCTCCTTGTTATTAGACCCCCGGCATGTCAAATGTTTTTGGTGTTTAGGGTGCCCTCTGTTAGATCACGTCTTCACGTATCAGTCAGATTTTAGTAGCAGCAATTTTTTGGTATCTACTTTATTTATAAAACTGTAGTACGTCTCTCCAGTTGTCACACAAACCTCGACAACCATTGCCAGGGGCTCTATAGAGCCACTTATGAGCCACTAAATGAAAGTCCAAACATCTTTGTAGCACACTTCGGCGTCGCGAGCTTGGCATTACATGCATCGGCTTTGAATCATGTCTTTGGTCAATAGTTGGGTTGCCCGGCTTCTGTGTTTGCTACCTTACGTTCCGTTTGTTTGGCTAGGGTAGTAAAGGGAGAACTACTGCGATTGTGTTTCTGGTTTATCCGGTCAATCAACTCAGTAGAGAAAGCTGAAAACTGACTGTCATGATGCGGCGAGAGCTGGTCAGCCGTTCGGTGACTTACTAAATCTTTAACGATTTTTCCATTTCAAACGAAGGACTATTTTTCTAGTCTTACACGTAATGCATCCACATTCGGATAGTCAAATATGTACCAGCGGCTATTTTATAGCCCCATTGTCAAACTCCTATGGCTAAGTGAGAGCGGTAAAGCCATATAGTCCGATTGCCTGGTTCGATGCACTAACACCTCACGGACCAAGACGTTGGGTCAAGAGTGTTAGTGTGCCATTCTGAACACCCCCGTAGTATCTACGTGGGGGTTGAAGCCGACGACTGGAAAACTCTCAGGAATTCAAAAAATGGCCGCACAGGAGGAAATAATTTTATATAATGGCACAAATATATTACAAAGCCGCAATATCTTAATACACACTATCGGGTCGTTCGATTACATTCATTCGAACCGAATGTCCTTTGAGCATTGACCCTCTACCAAACGGGCACCCTCCAGGACGTTGCTCAAATACTGCTCCGGTGCATGATGGTCCTTGCCTTCGGGGGGACCCTCCACCGCGACAACAGTGGCCTTCATCTTGGCCCAATGCACCTTCACACGGGCGAAGGCCCTCTGTGCACCCTCTATGCACACCGACCGTTTGATGGCATCAATGCGGGGCACGGCATCAACGAGTCACTGCACTAGGCCAAAATAACTGCTCGGAATGGATTCAGCTGGCCACAGTCGGAGTATAACCTCCTTCATGGCCGCTCTAGACATCTTGTGCAGCTCGGCCCACTGCGCCATCTAGTCGTTCAGCAGCGTCGAACGCTCCCGCGTCGCATATTGCGAACAAAACAGCTTCTCCATTGCATGCCCCTCCTGGGCTCGGTAGAATTGCACGGCGTCAGCGGCGCTCTTTGATAGATCCGCAAAGGAGTCTGGAGAACTCCATAGTCGATTAAGTAAGGCATACCTCTGATCGCCAAACTTAGACTGTAAAAGAAAGGGCTTACCAGCCGCTATCTGTCCGGCCTGTCGGAGCTCCTCGCGAGCTGCGCGGGATTTGGTCCTTGCTTCTTGGGCGTCCTGAAGGGCCTTCGCGAGTCCGGCCACCTTCGTTTTATTTCCCTCCTCGAGGAGCTCGCACTTGCGAATTGCGTCCTTCAGCTCTTGCTCAACCTTGGACACGCGCTCCTCGACCTGGCGCCGGGTGGCCTGTTCGTCCTTCAATTCGGCAGCCGCTTTCTCAGCGGCCGCATTGCTCACCCTAGCCTGCTCCTTTGCATTGGCAAGGCTACTCCTGAGGGTCTCGACCTCAGCAGCACCGTCTGCAATTATGCAGCACGTGAGCTTCACTTAGGCATTTGCAAATTAATCCAATGGAATATGGAGCACTGAAATATACCTTGCGCTTCGTCGAGCCGCTTGTTAATCTCGATATTGTCCTCATCAACCAGCTGCAGCTTCCACTTCAGTTCGGAAACTTCGGCGGCCTGAGCAGTCGCCGCTAACAGTGAAGCCTGATGATTATCAAAAAAGGCTAAATATGTAATTTACTGCAGGTACCTATAGACCCTCTATTCGCCCTCCTTTGTTGGCCAAACAGAGTCTCAGGGGCTACTATCTATGTATAGACGGATTTTTTATAAAAAGCGGCCAGAAGACATTACATTGCATACCTCGAAGCCTGTTAGTAGGCTCGTGAAGGCTTCATCTAGTCCGCTCTTAGCGGACTGAACTTTTTCAACCACCGTACCCATTAAGGTATGGTGCTCCTCCAAGACGGATGCACCTTGCAGTGCATCCATCAGCTTGTTCGACGCTGATAACCCACAAGCATAGGGAATAATTGTAGCCTCTTTCGATAAGTAAGAGTGTCGAACCCAACGAGGAGCTAAAGGTAGAACAAATATTCTCTCAAGCCCTATCTGCCACTGATACGACTCTATGCACGCTTAGTGTTTGCTTTACCTAGAACAAGTATGAAACTAGAAGTACTTTGCAGGTGTTGTTGGATAGGTTTGCAAGATAATAAAGAACACGTAAATAAAAAGTAGGGGCTGTTTAGATAAAGAAGCAATAAAGTAAATATAGCGAGTGTGGAAAAGTGGTGGTAGGAGTTGTGAAAGTGTCCCTAAGCAATTGACTACTTTACTAGACCGATAGCAAGCTTTATGTGGGAGAGGCATAACCTAACATACTTTCTCTTCTTGGATCATATGCACTTATGATTGGAACTCTAGCAAGCATCCGCAACTACTAAAGATCATTAAGGTAAAACCCAACCATAGCATTAAAGCATCAAGTCCCCTTTATCCCATACGCCACAACCCCCTTACTCGGGTTTATGCTTCTGTCACTCAAGCAACCCACTATAAGTGAATCATGAACGTATTGCAACACCCTACAGCGGGAATCCCTCACGCTTGCGCGACACGGAGGGCACAATAGGGCAGCAACATAACCACAAGCAAATTAGACCAATCATAGCAATTCATCAATCACCGATAGGACAATGAAAATCTACTCAGACATCATAGGATGGCAACACATCACTGGATAATAATATGAAGCATAAAGCACCATGTTTAAGTAGAGGGTATAGCGGGTTGCGGGAGAGTGGACCGCTGAATATAGATGGGGGAAGGTGATGGAGATGTTGGCGAAGATGATGGAGGTGTTGGTGAAGATCGTGGTGATGATGATGGCCCCCGGCGGCGTTCTGGCGCCACCGAAAGCAAGGGGAGAGATCCCCCCTTCTTCTTCTTCTTCCTTGACCTTCTCCCTAGATGGGAGAAGGGTTTCCCCTTTGGTCCTTGGCTCCCATGGCGTGGGAGGGGCGAGAGCCCCTCCAAGATTGGATCTATCTCTCTGTCTCTCTCTGTGTGTTTCTGCGTTCTCAGATTCCGCCCCTTCATCGTTTCTTTTATATCCGGAGATCCGTAACTTCGACTGGGGTGAATCTTTCGCGCAGATTTTTCTCATAAAATTAGCTTTCTTGCAGCAAAAGAAGGGCGTCAACTGCCTTACGGGGTGCCCACGAGATTCCAGGGCGTGCCTGCCCCCTGTCTCGTGCCCCCCTCAGGCACCGTCTCGCGTTGATTCTTCCTCCCAAAAATCACAAATATTCCAAAATAATTCTCCATCCGTTTTTGTCCCATTTGGACTCCGTTTGATATTGGGTTTCTATGAAACATAAAACATGCAACAAACAGGAACTGGCACTGGGCACTGGATCAATATGTTAGTCCCAAAAATAGTATAAAAGTTGCCAAAAGTATATGAAAGTTGAATAATATTGGCATGGAACAATCAAAAATTATAGATACGATAGAGACGTATCAGCAGCCCCAAGCTTAATTCCTGCTCGTCCTCGAGTAGGTAAATGATAATAAAAAATTGATGTGGAATGCTACCTAGCATAAACTTGATCATATGTATAATCATGGCATGAATATTAAGACACGAGTGATTCAAAGGAGTAGTCTATCATTTGACATAATAACAATAACACTTAGGGCATCCCAACAAACAATCATGTCTTTCAAAATATTAATGCTAAAGAACGCTATCCCTACAAAATCATATAGTTAGGCCATGCTTCATTTTCATCACACAAAATACTCCTATCATGCACAACCCCGGTTTCAGCCAAGCAATTGGTTCATACTTTTTAACACGCTTCAGCTTTTTCTACTCTTACGGAATACATGAGCGCAAGCCATGGACATAGCACTATAGGTGGAATAGAATATGATGGTGGAGATTTATGTGGAGAAGACAAAAAGGGAGAAAGTCTCACATCAACGCGGCTAATCAATGGGCTATGGAGATGCCCATCAATTGATGTCAATGCGAGGAGTAGGGATTGCCATGCAACGGATGCACTAGAGCTATAAGTGTATGAAAGCTCAAACTGAAACTAAGTGGGTGTGCATCCAACTTGCTTGCTCATGAAGACCTCGGGCATTTGGGGAAGCCCATCATCGGAATATACAAGCCAAGTTCTATAATGAAAATTCCCACTAGTATATGAAAGTGATAACTCAAGAGACTCTCTATATGTAGAACATGGTGCTATTTGAAGCACAAGTGTGGTTGATGACCCACAAGTATAGCGGATCTATCGTAGTCCTTTCAATAAGTAAGAGTGTCGAACCCAACGAGGAGCAGAAGGAAATGACAAGCTGTTTTCGGTAAGGTTTTCTCTGCAAGCACTAAAATTGTAGGTAACAGATAGTTTTGTGATAAGATAAATTGTAACGGGTAACAAGCAATGAAAGTAAATAAAGTGCAGCAAGGTGGCCCAATCCTTTTTGTAGCAAAGGACAAGCCTAGACAAATTCTTATAATGAGAAAAGTGCTCCCGAGGACACATGGGAATTATCGTCAAGCTAGTTTTCATCACGCTCATATGATTCGCGTTCGATACTTTGATAATTTGATATGTGGGTGGACCGGTGCTTGGGTACTGCCCTTACTTGGACAAGCATCCCACTTATGATTAACCCCTACTGCAAGCATCCGCAACTACAAAAGAAGTATTTAGGTAAACCTAACCACAAAATTAAACATATGGATCCAAATCAGCCCCTTATGAAGCAACGCATAAACTAGGGTCTAAGCTTCTGTCACTCTAGCAACCCATCATCTACTTATTACTTCCCAATGCCTTCCTCTAGGCCCAAATAATGGTGAAGTGTCATGTAGTCGACATTCACATAACACCACTAGAGGAAAGACAACATACATCTCATCAAAATATCGAACAAATACCAAATTCACATGACTACTAATAGCAAGACTTCACCCATGTCCTCAGGAACAAACGTAACTACTCACAAAGCATATTCATGTTCATAATCAGAGGAGTAATAATATGCATTAAGGATCTGAATATATGATCTTCCACCAAGTAAACCAATTAGCATCAACTACAAGGTGTAATCAACACTACTAGCAACTCACAGGTACCAATTTGTGGTTTTGATACAAGATTGGATACAAGAGATGAACTAGGGTTTTGAGAGGAGATGGTGCTGGTGAAGATGTTGATGGAGATTGACCCCCTCCCGATGAGAGGATCGTGGGTGATGACGATGGTGATGATTTCCCCCTCTCGGAGGGAAGTTTCCCCGGCAGAAAAGCTCTGCTGGAGCCCTAGATTGGTTCCACCAAGGTTCCGCCTCGTGGCGGCGGAGTTTCGTCCCGTAAGCTTGCCTCTGATTTTTTTTCCACGGTAAAAGCCTTCATATAGCAGAAGATGGGCACCGGAAGGCCACCAGGGGGCCCAGGAGACAGGGGGCGCGCCTAGTAGGGGTGGGCGCGCCCCCCACTCTCATGCGAGGGTGTGGGCCCCCTCTGGTGTTTTCTTCGCTCAATAATTCTTATTAATTCCAAAACTGACTTCTGTGGAGTTTCAGGAATTTTGGAGCTGTGTAGAATAGGTTTCCAATATTTGCTCCTTTTCCAGCCAGAATTCCAGCTGACGGCATTCCCCCTCTTCATGGTAAACCTTGTAAAATAAGAGAGAATATCCATAAGTATTGAGATATAATGTGTAATAACAGCCCATAATGCAATAAATATTGATATAAAAGCATGATGCAAAATCGACGTATCAACTCCCCCAAGCTTAGACCTCGCTTGTCCTCAAGCGGAAGCCGAAATTGAAAAATATGTCCACATGTTTAGAGATAGAGGTGTCGATAAAAATAAAATACGGACATGCGGGCATCATGATCATTCTTAAAACAGCAACATATATAGATTTTGTCATATGGTTTCTTATACTCAAGTAACATTCAATTCACAATGTCAAGTATGGTTCAAAAACTTCATTCGGAACTAACAAACTAAAATCTCAGTCATTGAAGCAATTGCAATTTATCATAACATCAGAAAGAGTCAAGAATAGAGCCTTTCAGCAAGTCCACATACTCAACTATCATATAGTCTTCTACAATTGCTAACACTCATGCAGTACTTGTGGTTATGGAGTTTCAACCGGACACTGAGAAAGATAGGGGCTTATTGTGTTGCCTCCCAACGTATTCACCTTTGGGTGATGTCAACAATAATAATTCATGCTAACTTACATCCAATTGGATATATGTATCAAGATCTTTCAAACACGAGGAGCTTGCCAAAGGATAAAATGAAAAAGGGAAAGGTGAAGATCACCTTGACTCAAGCATAAAGTAAAAACATAAAGTAAAAGATAGGCCTTTCGCAGAGGGAAGCAGAGGTTGTCGTGTGCTTTTAGGGTTGGATGCACAAAATCTTAATGCAAAAAACGTCACTTTATATTGCCACTTGTATATGGACCTTTATTATGCAGTCTGTTGCTTTTATTGCTTCCACAACAAGATCGTATAAAGCTTATTTTCTCTGCACTAATAAGTCATACATAATTAAGGAGCATTTTTTATTGCTCGCAACATGACAACTTACTTGAAGGATCTTACTCAATCCATAGGTAGGTATGGTGGACTCTCATGGCAAAAACTGGGTTTAAGGATATTTGGAAGCACAAGTAGTATCTCTACTTAGTGCAAGGAATTGGGCTAGCATGAGGGAGAAAGGCAAGCTCAACATGTTGGGAAGACCAATGACAATATACTTAAACTGAGATGTGAGAAAACATAAACCATTACATTGTCTTCCTTGTCCAACATCAACTCTTTTAGCATGTCATACTTAATGAGTGCTCACAATCATAAAAGATGTCCAAGATAGTATATTTGTATGTGAAAACCTCTCTTTCCTTATTACTTCCTATTAATTGCAACGATGACCAAAACTATGTTTGTCAACTCTCAACAACTTTTATGCCTCATACTTTCTATGTGTGAAGTCATTACTATCCATAAGATCAATATGAACTCTTTTATTCTTTTATTCTTTCTACTTCCTCAAGATCATAGCAAGATAGCAAAACCCTTGACTCAACACTAATCTTTATTATATATAGCTCACGGAATCAATTACATAAAGAGATCACAAAGCAAACTCAAAAACTACTTGATACTAAAACTTCAATATACTAAATCAAGATACTACTAAAAGGATCGAACTAAGTAAAACGGTAAAGATAGAAGTGTGATGGTGATACGATACCGGGGCACCTCCCCCAAGCTTGGCAGTTGCCAAGGGGAGTGCCCATACCCATGTGATTATGTATCCTTCTTCATAGTTGGTGTTGTGATCTTCTTGGCAATGATGCCCCTCAGGATACGATTCTCCTCCTCGAGCTTATTGACTTGTTGTTTGAGGTCCATAATTTCTTTGCGGAGCTTGCCTGTAATGGCTAAAGCTCCTTTTACCCAAGGATGTTGCATAGCTTCTGGAGAACAAGTGACGCTCTTTTTCATATTTTTCATAAGAAAGAAATTTAACATTGGAAGGGATGACCGAATTTGGAATAGCCGAGCTCTGTAGTTCCCCCATCATGAATCCTGCTTGGAGATGAGAAGTAACTTCTTGATCTTCCTCCATGGCATATATCATTTTCAAGTCGGCCTCCATCTCATCCTCCGTTGATGGTCCAAAGTGATAAGCATCGCTGTTTGCTCCTGGACCTGGTGTCGGGTGAGACACCCGACTCTCCCCGACTGACTCTTGAGAAGACATCTTGCTCTTAATCTGTAACAGAAACAACTCAAAACGAAAACAAAGGATATTTGCATGATACGGTGTTCAAAACCTTCGGGAGATTATATAATGAATTTTTACCTACCAAAATACGTAACTTGCAAGAAAACGGAGTCCGGGAGGCACACTAGGTGGCCACGAGACAGGGGGCGCGCCCAGGAAGGGTGTGCTGGGGAACGTAGTAATTTCAAAAATTTCCTACGCACACGCAAGATCATGGTGATGCATAGCAACGAGAGGGGAGAGTGTGTCCACGTACCCTCGTAGACCGAAAGTGGAAGCGTTATGACAACGCGGTTGATGTAGTCGTATGTCTTCCCGATCCGACCGATCCAAGCACCGAACTTACGGCACCTCCGAGTTCAGCACACGTTCAGCTCGATGACGATCCCCGGACTCCGATCCAGCAGGGTGTCGGGGATGAGTTTCGTCAGCACGACGGCGTGGTGACGATGATGATGTTCTACCAACGCAGGGCTTCGCCTAAGCACTGCAACGATATGACCGAGGTGGAATATGGTGGAGGGGGGCACCGCACACGGCTAAGGAACGATCACGATGATCAACTTGTGTCATGGGGTGCCCCCCTGCCCCCGTATATAAAGGAGCAAGGGGGAGGGGGCGGCCGGCCAAGGGAGGGCCCGCCAGGGAGGAGTCCTACTCCCACCGGGAGTAGGACTCCCTCCTTTCCTAGTCCAACTAGGAGAGGGGAAGGAAGGGAAGGAGAAGGAGAAGGAAGGAGAGGGAGGAAAAGGAGGAAAGTGGGGCCGGCCCCCTAGTCCAATTCGGTTTGGGCTAGAGGGGCCGCGCGCCCTGCCTCCTCTCTTCCACCACTTGGCCCATGAGGCCCATTGATTCTTCCTCGTATTCCCGTAACTCCCCGGTACCCCCAAAAATACCCGAATCACTCGGAACCTTTCCGAAGTCCGAATATAGTCGTCCAATATATCGATCTTTACGTCTCGACCATTTCGAGACTCCTCGTCATGTCCCCGATCTCATCCGGGACTCCGAACTCCTTTGGTACATCAAAACTCATAAACTCATAATATAACTGTCATCGAAACCTTAAGCGTGCGGACCCTACGGGTTCGAGAACAATGTAGACATGACCTAGAACTGTTTCCGATCAATAACCAATAGCGGAACCTGGATGCTCATATTGGCTCCTACATATTCTACGAAGATCTTTATCGGTCAAACCGCATAACAGCATACATTGTTCCCTTTGTCATCGGTATGTTACTTGCCCGAGATTTGATCGTCGGTATCTCAATACCTAGTTCAATCTCGTTACCGGCAAGTCTCTTTTCTCGTTCTGTAATACATCATCCCGCAACTAACTCATTAGTTGCAATGCTTGCAAGGCTTAAGTGATGTGTATTACCGAGAGGGCCCAGAGATACCTCTCCGACAATCGGAGTGACAAATCCTAATCTCGAAATACGCCAACCCAACATGTACCTTCGGAGACACCTGTAGAGCTCCTTTATAATCACCCAGTTACGTTGTGACGTTTGGTAGCACACAAAGTGTTCCTCCAGTAAACGGGAGTTGCATAATCTCATAGTCATAGGAACATGTATAAGTCATGAAGAAAGCAATAGCAACATACTAAACGATCAAGTGCTAAGCTAACGGAATGGGTCAAGTCAATCACATCATTCTCCCAATGATGTGATTGTTGGGGAACGTAGTAATTTCAAAAAAATTCCTACGCACACGCAAGATCATGGTGATGGCATAGCAACGAGAGGGGAGAGTGTTGTCCACGTACCCTCGTAGACCGAAAGCAGAAGCGTTATGACAACGCGGTTGATGTAGTCGTACGTCTTCACGATCCGACCGATCCAAGTACCGAACGTACGGCACCTCCGAGTTCAACACACGTTCAGGTCGATGACGATCTCCGGACTCCAATCCAGCAAAGTGTCGGGGATGAGTTCCGTCAGCACGACGGCGTGGTGACGATGATGATGTTCTACCGGCACAAGGCTTCACCTAAACTCCACGACGATATGACCGAGGTGGAATATGGTGGAGGGGGGCACCGCACACGGCTAAGGAACGATCCGTAGATCAACTTGTCTGTCATGGGGTGCCCCCTGCCCCCGTATATAAAGGACTGGAGGAGGGGGAGGGCCGGCCCTCTCTATGGCGCGCCCTAGGGGAGTCCTACTCCCATCGGGAGTAGGATTCCCTCTTTCCTAGTAGAACTAGGAGCCCTTCCATGTAGCACGAGTAGGAGAGAAGGAAAGGGAAGAGAGAAGGGAAGAAAGGAGGGGGTGCGGCCCCTCCCCCTAGTCCAATTCGGACTAGGCCTTGGGGGGGGGGCGCGGCCTGCCCTAGGCAGCCCCTCTCTCTTTCCTGTATGGCCTAATAAGGCCCAATACTTCTCCTCGGCGAATTCCCGTAACTCTCCGGTACTCCGATAAATACCCGAATCACTCGAAACCTTTCTGAACTCCGAATATAGTCATCCAATATATCGATCTTTACTTCTCGCCCATTTCGAGACTCCTCGTCATGTCCCCGATCTCATCCGGGACTCCGAACTCCTTCGGTACATCAAAACTCATAAACTCATAATATAACTATCATCGTAACGTTAAGCGTGCGGACCCTACGGGTTCGAGAACTATGTAGACATGACCTAGAACTGTTTCCGGTCAATAACCAATAGTGTAACCTGGATGTTCATATTGGCTCCTACATATTCTACGAAGATCTTTATCAGTCAAACCGCATAACAACATACGTTGTTCCCTTTGTCATCGGTATGTTACTTGCCCGAGATTCGATCGTCGGTATCCAATACCTAGTTCAATCTCGTTACCGGCAAGTCTCTTTACTCGTTCCGTAATACATCATCCCACAACTAACTCATTAGTTGCAATGCTTGCGAGTCTTAAGTGATGTGTATTACCGAGAGGGCCCAGAGATACCTCTCCGACAATCGGAGTGACAAAACCTAATCTCGAAATACGCCAACCCAACATGTACCTTCGGAGACACCTGTAGAGCACCTTTATAATCACCCAGTTATGTTGTGACGTTTGGTAGCACACAAAGTGTTCCTCTGGTATACGGGAGTTTCATAATCTCATAGTCACAGGAACATGTATAAGTCATGAAGAAAGCAGTAGCAACATACTAAACGATCGTGTGCTAAGCTAACGGAATGGGTCAAGTCAATCACATCATTCTCCTAATGATGTGATCCCGTTAATTAAATGACAACTCTTTTGTCCATGGCTAGGAAACTTAACCATCTTTGATTCACGAGCTAGTCAAGTAGAGGCATACTAGTGACACTATGTTTGTCTATGTATTCACACATGTATTATGTTTCCGGTTAATACAATTCTAGCATGAATAATAAACATTTATCATGAAATAAGGAAATAAATAATAACTTTATTATTGCCTCTAGGGCATATTTCCTTCAGTCTCCCACTTGGACTAGAGTCAATAATCTAGTTCACATCATCATGTGATTCAACACCAATATTCACATCTGTATGTGATTAATACCCATAGTTCACATCGTCATGTGATCAACACCCAAAGGGTTTACTAGAGTCAATAATCTAGTTCACATCGCTATGTGATTAACACCTAAAGAGTACTAAGGTATGATCATGTTTTGCTTGTGAGAGAAGTTTAGTCAACGGGTGTGTCACATTCAGAGCCGTATGTATTTTGCAAATATTCTATGTCTACAATGCTCTGCACGGAGCTACTCTAGCTAATTGCTCCCACTTTCAATATGTATCCAGATTGAGACTTAGAGTCATCTGGATCGGTGTAAAAGCTTGCATCGATGTAACTCTTTACGACGAACTCTTTTATCACCTCCATAATCGTGAAACATCTCCTTAGTCCTCACTAAGGATATTCTTGACCGCTGTCCAGTGATCTACTATTAGATCAAAATTGTATTCCTTTGCCAAACACAGAGCAAGGTATACAATAGTTCTGGTTCACAGCATAGCATACTTTATAGAACCTATGACTGAGGCATAGGGAATCACTTTTCATTCTCTTTCTATCTTCTGCCGTGGTCGGGCTTTGATTCTTACTCAACTTCATACCTTGCAACACAGGCAAGAACTCCTTCTTTGACTGTTCCATTTTGAACTACTTCAAAATCTTGTCAAGGTATGTATTCATTGAAAAACTTATCAAGCGTCTTGATCTATCTCTATAGATCTTGATGCTCAATATGTATGCAGCTTCACCGAGGTCTTTCTTTGAAAAACTCCTTTCAAACACTCCTTTATGCTTTGCAGAATAATTCTACATTATTTCTGATCAACAATATGTCATTCACATATACTTATCAGAAAGGCTGTAGTGCTCCCACTCACTTTCTTGTAAATACAGGCCTTTCCAAAAGTCTGTATAAAACCATATGCTTTGATCAACTCATCAAAGCGTATATTCCAACTCCGAGATGCTTGCACCAGTCCATTGATGGATTGCTGGAGCTTGCACATTTTGTTAGCACCTTCAGGATTGACAAAACCTTCTGGTTGCATCATATACAACTCTTCTTTTAAGAAAACTGTTAAGGAATGCAGTTTTGACATCCATTTGCCAGATTTCATAAAATGTAGCAATTGCTAACATGATTCGGACAGACTTAAGCATCGCTACACTTGAGAAAATCTCATTGTAGTCAACACCTTGAACTTGTCAAAAACCTTTCTGCGACAAGTCGAGCTTTGTAGATAGTAACACTACTATCAGCGTCCATCTTCTTCTTGAAGATCCATTTATTTTCTATGGCTTGCCGATCATCCGGCAAGTCCACCAAAGTCCATACTTTGTTCTCATACATGGATCATATCTCAGATTTTATGGCCTCAAGCCATTTCGCAGAATCTGGGCTCATCATCGCTTCCTCATAGTTCGTAGGTTCATCATGGTCTAGTAACATGACTTCCAGAACACGATTACCGTACCACTCTGGTGCGGATCTTACTCTGGAAAACCTACGAGGTTTGGTAGCAACTTGATCTGAAGTTTCATGATCATCATCATTAACTTCCTCACTAATTGTTGTAGGAATCACTGGAACTGATTTCTGTGATGAACTACTTTCCAATAAGGGAGAAGGTATAGTTACCTCATCAAGTTCTACTTTCCTCCCACTCACTTCTTTCGAGAGAAACTCCTTCTCTAGAAAGGATCCATCTTAGCAACGAATAACTTGCCTTCGGATCTGTGATAGAAGGTGTACCCAATAGTTACCTTTGGGTATTCTATGAAGACGCACTTCTCCGATTTGGGTTTGAGCTTATCAGGTTGAAACTTTTTCACAGAAGCATCGCAGCCCTAAAATTTAAGAAACGACAACTTTGGTTTACTGCTAAACCATAGTTCATACGGTGTCATCTCAACGGATTTAGATGGTGCCCTACTAAACGTGAATGCAGCTGTCTCTAATGCATAAACCCAAAAATGATAATGGTAAATCAATAAGAGACATCATAGATCGCACCATATCCAATAAAGTGTGGTTACGACGTTCGGACACACCATAATTATGTGGTGTTCCAGGTGGCGTGAGCTGTGAAACTATTCCACATTGTTTTAATTGAAGACCAAACTCGTAACTCAAATATTCGTCTCCGCAATCAGATCGCAGAAATTTTATTTTCTTGTTACGATGATTTTCCACTTCACTCTGAAATTCTTTGAACCTTTCAACTATTTCAGACTTATGTTTCATCAAGTAGATATACCCATATCTGCTCAAATCATCTTGTGAAGGTCAGAAAATAACGATACTTGCCACGAGCATCAACACTCATTGGATCGCATACATCGGTATGTATTATTTCCAACAAGTCAGTAGCTCGTTCCATTGTTCTGAAGAACGGAGTTTTAGTCATCTTGCCCATACGGCACGGTTTGCAAGCATCAAATGATTCATAACCAAGTGATTCCAAAAATCCATCTTTATGGAGTTTCTTCATGCGCTTTACACCGATATGACCCAAATGGCAGTGCCACAAATAACTTGCACTATCATTATTAACTTTGCATCTTTTGGCATCAATATTATGAATATGTGTATCACTAAGATCGATATCCAACAAACTATTTTCATTGGGTGTATGACCATTAAAGGTTTTATTCATGTAAACAGAACAACAATTATTCCCTGACTTTAAATGAATAACCGTATTGCAATAAACATGATCAAATCATATTCATGCTCAACGCAAACGCTAAATAACATTTATTTAGGTTGAAGACTAATCCCGAAAGTATAGGGAGTGTGCGATGATGATCATATCAATCTAGGAACTACTTTCAACACTCATCGTCACTTCCCCTTCAACTAGTCTCTGTTTATTCTGTAACTCTTGTTTCGAGTTACTAATCTTAGCAACCGAACAAGTATCAAATACTCAGGGGCTACTATAAACACTAGTAAGGCACATATCAATAACCTGTATATCAAATATACCCTTGTTCACTTTGCCATCCTTCTTATCCACCAAATGTTCAGGGCATTTCCGCTTCCAGTGACAATTTCCTTTGTAGTGTAAGCACTCAGTTTCAGGCTTTGGTCCAGCTTTGGTCTTCTTCACGGGAGTGACAACTTGTTTGCCATTCTACTTGAAGTTTCCCTTTCTTTCCCTTTGCCCTTTTCTTGAAACTAGTGGTCTTGTCAATCATCAACACTTGATGTTCTTTCTTGATTTCTACCTTTGTTGATTTCAACATCACGAAGAGCTCGGGAATCATTTTCGTCATCCTTTGCATACTATAGTTCATCACGAAGTTCTACTAACTTGGTGATGGTGACTAGAGAACTCTGTCAATCACTATCTTATCTGGAAGATTGACTCCCACTTGATTCAAGCGATTGTAGTACCCAGACAATCTGAGCACTTGCTCGCTAGTTGAGCGATTCTCCTCCATCCTTTAGCTATAAAACTTGTTGGAGACTTCATATCACTCAACTCGGGTATTTGCTTGAAATATTAACTTCAATTCCTGGAACATCTCATATGGTCCATGACGTTCAAAACGTCTTTGAAGTCCCGATTCTAAGCTGTTAAGCATAGTGCACTAAACTATCAAGTAGTCATCATATTGAGCTAGCCAAACGTTCATAACGTCTGCATCTGCTCCTGCAATAGGTTTGTCACCTAGTGGTGCATCAAGGACATAATTCTTCTGCGCAGCAATGAGGGTAAACCTCAGATCACGGATCCAATCCGCATCATTGCTACTAACATTTTTCAACACAATTTTCTCTAGGAACATATCAAAATAAACATATGAAAGCAACAACGCAAGCTATTGATCTACAACATAATTTGCAAAATACTACCAGGACTAAGTTCATGATAAATTTAAGTTCAATTAATCATATTACTTAAGAACTCCCACTTAGAAAGACATCCCTCTAATCCTCTAAGTGATCACGTGATCCAAATCAACTAAACCATAAACGATCATCATGTGAAATGGAGTAGCTTTCAATGGTGAACATCATTATGTTGATCATATCTACTATATGATTCACGCTCGACCTTTCGGTCTCCGTGTTCCGAGGCCATATCTGCATATGCTAGGCTCGTCAAGTTTAACCTGAGTATTCCGCGTGTGCAAAACTGGCTTGCTCCCGTTGTAGATGGACGTAGAGCTTATCACACCCGATCATCACGTGGTGTCTGGGCACGATGAACTTTGGCAACGGTGCATACTCAGGGAGAACACTTTATCTTGAAATTTAGTGAGAGATCATCTTATAATGCTACCGTCAATCAAAGCAAGATAAGATGCATAAAGGATAAACATCACATGCAATCAATATAAGTGATATGATATGGCCATCATCATCTTGTGCTTGTGATCTCCATCTCTGAAGCACCGTCGTGATCACCATCGTCACCGGTGCGACACCTTGATCTCCATCGTAGCATTGTTGTCGTTTACGCCATCTATTGCTTCTACGACTATCGCTACTGCTTAGTGATAAAGTAAAGCAATTACAGGGCGTTTGCATTTCATACAATAAAGCGACAACCATATGGCTCCTGCCAGTTGCCGATAACTTCGGTTACAAAACATGATCATCTCATACAATAAATATAGCATCACGTCTTGACCATATCACATCACAACATGCCCTGCAAAAACAAGTTAGACGTCCTCTAGTTTGTTGTTGCAAGTTTTACGTGGCTGCTACGGGCTTAGTAAGAACCGTTCTTACCTACGCATCAAAACCACGACGATAGTTCGTCAAGTTAGTGTTGTTTTAACCTTCGCAAGGACCGGGCGTAGCCACACTCGGTTCAACTAAAGTTGGAGAAACTGACACCCGCCAGCCACCTGTGTGCAAAGCACGTCGGTAGAACCAGTCTCGCGTAAGCGTACGCGTAATGTCGGTTTGGGCCGCTTCATCCAACAATACCGTCGAACCAAAGTATGACATGCTGGTAAGCAGTATGACTTGTATCGCCCACAACTCACTTGTGTTCTACTCGTGCATATAACATCAACGCATAAAACCTAGGTCTAATGCCACTGTTGGGGAATGTAGTAATTTCAAAAAAATTCCTACGCACACGCAAGATCATGGTGATGGCATAGCAACGAGAGGGAAGAGTGTTGTCCACGTACCCTCGTAGACCGAAAGCGGAAGCGTTATGACAACGCGGTTGATGTAGTCGTACGTCTTCACGATCCGACCGATCCAAGTACCGAACGTACGGCACCTCCGAGTTCAGCACACGTTCAGCTCGATGATGATCCCCGGACTCCAATCCAGCAAAGTGTCGGGGATGAGTTCCGTCAGCACGACGGTGTGGTGATGATGATGATGTTCTACCGGTGCAAGGCTTCGCCTAAACTCCGCGACGATATGACCGAGGTGGAATATGGTGGAGGGGGGCACCGCACACGGCTAAGGAACGATCCGTAGATCAACTTGTCTGTCATGGGGTGCCCCCTGCCCCCGTATATAAAGGAGTGGAGGAGGGGGAGGGCCGGCCCTCTCTATGGCGCGCCTAGGGGAGTCCTACTCCCACCGGGAGTAGGATTCCCTCTTTCCTAGTAGAACTAGGAGCCCTTCCATGTAGTAGGAGTAGGAGAGAAGGAAAGGGAAGAGAGAAGGGAAGGAAGGAGGGGGTGCGGCCCCTCCCCCTAGTCCAATTCGGACTAGGCCTTGGGGGGGCGCGCGGCCTGCCCTAGGCAGCCCCTCTCTCTTTCCCGTATGGCCCAATAAGGCCCAATACTTCTCCCCGGCGAATTCCCGTAACTCTCCGGTACTCCGATAAATACCCGAATCACTCGGAACCTTTCCGAACTCCGAATATAGTCGTCCAATATATCGGTCTTTATGTCTCGACCATTTCGAGACTCCTCGTCATGTCTCCGATCTAATCCGGGACTCCGAACTCCTTCGGTACATCAAAACTCATAAACTCATAATATAATTGTCATCGTAACGTTAAGCGTGCGGACCCTACGGGTTCGAGAACTATGTAGACATGACCTAGAACTGTTTCCGGTCAATAACCAATAGTGGAACCTGGATGTTCATATTGGCTCCTACATATTCTACGAAGATCTTTATCGGTCAAACCGCATAACAACATACGTTGTTCCCTTTGTCATCGGTATGTTACTTGCCCGAGATTCGATCGTCGGTATCCAATACCTAGTTCAATCTCGTTACCGGCAAGTCTCTTTACTCGTTCCGTAATACATCATCCACAACTAACTCATTAGTTGCAATGCTTGCAAGGCTTAAGTGATGTGTATTACCGAGAGGGCCCAGAGATACCTCTCCGACAATCGGAGTGACAAAACCTAATCTCGAAATACGCCAACCCAACATGTACCTTCGGAGACACCTGTAGAGCACCTTTATAATCACCCAGTTACGTTGTGACGTTTGGTAGCACACAAAGTGTTCCTCTGGTAAACGGGAGTTGCATAATCTCATAGTCACAGGAACATGTATAAGTCATGAAGAAAGCAGTAGCAACATACTAAACGATCGTGTGCTAAGCTAACGGAATGGGTCAAGTCAATCACATCATTCTCCTAATGATGTGATCCCGTTAATCAAATGACAACTCTTTTGTCCATGGCTAGGAAACTTAACCATCTTTGATTCACGAGCTAGTCAAGTAGAGGCATACTAGTGACACTATGTTTGTCTATGTATTCACACATGTATTATGTTTCCGGTTAATACAATTCTAGCATGAATAATAAACATTTATCATGAAATAAGGAAATAAATAATAACTTTATTATTGCCTCTAGGGCATATTTCCTTCAGTGATCCACGTTTAATCAAAATGACAACTCTTTTGTCCTCTGGGAACTAACACTTTGATAACGAGCTAGTAATGGGCTCTAGTACCTATCTATGTTCACACATGATTATGTTTCCGGTTAATACATCTAGCTGAATAATAAACATCATGATATAAGAAATAATAATACTTATTTGCTTGGCATATTCTTCAGTCCCACTGCACTGTCACTTCATGTGATTAACACCATATTCATATTGTTATAAACACCATAGTCACATCGTCATGTGATCAACACCCAAAGGGTTTACTAGAGTCAATAATCTAGTTCACATTGATATGTGATTAACACCCAAAGAGTACTAAGGTATGATCATCTTTTGCTCGTGAGAGAAGTTTAGTCTACGGGTCTGTCACATTCAGAGCCATATGTATTTTGCAAATATTCTATGTCTACAATGCTCTGCATGGATCTACTCTAGCTAATTGCTCCCACTTTCAATATGTATCCAGATTGAGACTTGGAGTCATCTGGATCGGTGTAAAAGCTTGCACCGATGTAACTTTTTACAACGGGCTCTTTTATCACCTCCATAATCGAGAAGTATTTCCTTGGTCCTCACTAAGGATATTCTTGACTGCTGTCCAGTGATCTACTATTAAATCAAAATTGTATTCCTTTACCAAACACAGAGCAAGGTATACAATAGGTCTGGTTCACAGCATAGCATACTTTATAGAACCTATGACTGAGGCATAGGGAATGACTTTTCATTCTCTTTCTATTTTCTGCCATAGTCGGGTTTTGAGTCTTACTCAACTTCACACCTTGCAACACAGGCAAGAACTCTTTTTTTGACTGTTCCATTTTGAACTACTTCAAAAAATTTATCAATGTATGTGCTCATTGAAAAACTTATCAAGTGTCTTGATCTATCTATATAGATCTTGATGCTCAATGTGTAAGCAGCTTCACCGAGGTCTTTCTTTGAAAAACTTCTTTCAAACACTCCTTTATGCTTTCCAGAAAATTCTACATCATTTCCAATTAATAATATGTCATCCACATATACTTATCAAAAATGTTGTAGTGCTCCCACTCACTTTCTTGTAAATACAGGTCTTTCCAAAAGTCCGTATAAAACCATATGCTTTGGTCAACTCATCAAAGCATATATTCCAACTCCGAGATGCTTGCACCAGTCCATTGTTGGATTGCACCAGTCCATTGATGGATTGCTGGAGCTTGCACACTTTGTTAGCATCTTTAGGATTGACAAAAACTTTCTGGTTGCATCATATACAACTCTTCTTTAATAAATCCATTAAGGAATGCAGTTTTGACATTCATTTGCCAGATTTCATAAAATGTGGCAATTGCTAACATGATTCAGACAGACTTAAGCTTCGATACGAGTGAGAAAATCTCATCGTATTCAACACCTTGAACTTGTTGAAAACCTTTCGCAATAAGTCGAGCTTAGTAGATAGTAACACTACTATCAGTGTCCGTCTTCCTCTTGAAGATCCATTTATTTAACATGGCTTGCTGATCATCGAGCAAGTCAATCAAAGTCCATACTTTGTTCTCATACATGGATCATATCTCAGATTTTATGGCCTCAAGCCATTTCGTGGAATCTGGGCTCATCATCGCTTCCTTGTAGTCATAGGTTCATCATGGTCTAGTAACATGACTTCCAGAACATGATTACCGTACCACTCTGGTGCGGATCTTACTCTGGAAGACCTACGAGGTTCGGTAATAACTTGATCTAAAGCATCATGATCATCATCAATAGCTTCCTCACTAATTGGTGTAGGAATCACAGGAACTGATTTCTGTGATGAACTACTTTCCAATAAGGGAGCAGGTACAATTACCTCATCAAGTTCTACTTTCCTCCCACTCACTTCTTTCGAGAGAAACTCCTTCTCTAGAAAGGATCCATTCTTAGCAATGAATGTTTTGCCTTCGGATCTGTGATAGAAGGTGTACCCAACAGTTTCCTTTGGGTATTCTATGAAGACGCACTTCTCCGATTTGGGTTCAAGCTTATCAGGTTGAAACTTTTTCACATAAGCATCGCAGCCCCAAAATTTAAGAAACGACAACTTTGGTTTCTTGCCAAACCACAGTTCATAAGGCGTCGTCTCAATGGATTTTGAAGGTGCCCTATTTAAAGTGAATGCAGCTGTCTCTAATGCATAACCCCAAAACGATAGTGGTAAATCGGTAAGATACATCATAGATTGCACCATATCCAATAAAGTGCAGTTACGATGTTCGAACACACCGTTACGCTATGGTGTTCCAGGTGGCATGAGTTTGTGAAACTATTCCACATTGTTTTAATTGAAGACCAAACTCGTAACTCAAATATTTGTCTCCGCGATCAAATTGCATAAACTTTATTTTCTTGTTACGATCATTCTCCACTTCACTCTGAAATTGTTTGCACTTTTCAAATGTTTCAGACTTGTGCTTCATTAAGTAGATATAATCACATCTGCTCAATTCATCTTGTGAAGGTCAGAAAATAACGATACCCGCCACGAGCATCAATGCTCATTGGACCGTATACATCGGTATGTATTATTTCCATCAAGTCAGTAGCTCGTTCCATTGTTCCGGAGAACGGAGTTTTAGTCATCTTGCCCAAAAGGCACGGTTCGCAGGCATCAAATGATTCATAACCAAATAATTCCGAAAATCCATCTTTATGGAGTTTCTTCATGCGCTTTACACCGATATGACCCAAACGGCAGTGCCACAAATAAGTTGCACTATCATTATTAAC
Organism: Triticum aestivum; assembly: GCF_018294505.1. Lineage (NCBI taxonomy): Eukaryota > Viridiplantae > Streptophyta > Magnoliopsida > Poales > Poaceae > Triticum > Triticum aestivum. The sequence goes on from NC_057798.1 coordinate 64,916,985, forward strand.
TTTGCACCTTTTGGCATCAATATTATGAATATGTGTATCACTACGATCGAGATCCAACAAACTATTTTCATTGGGTGTATGACCATCAAAGGTTTTATTCATTTAAACAGAACAACAATTATTCTCTGATTTTAAATGAATAACTGTATTGCAATAAACATGATCAAATCATATTCATGCTCAACACAAACGCCAAATAACATTTATTTAGGTTCAACACTAATCCCGAAACTATAGTGAGTGTGCGATGATGATCATATCAATCTTGGAACCACTTCCAACACACATCGTCACTTCACCCTCGACTAGTTTCTGTTTATTCTGTAACTCCTGTTTCGAGTTACTAATCTTTAGCAACCGAACAAGTATCAAATACTCAGGGGCTACTATAAACACTAGTAAGGTACACATTAATAACCTGTATATCAAATATACCCTTGTTTACTTTGCCATACTTCTTTTTTACCAAATAATCAAGGCATTTCTGCTTCTAGTGACCATTTCCTTTGTAGTGTAAGCACTCAGTTTCAAGCTTTGGGCTTCTTCGCGGGAGTGACAACTTGCTTGCCATTCTTCTTGAAGTTCCCTTTCTTTCCCTTTGCCCTTTTCTTGAAACTAGTGGTCTTGTCAATCATCAACACTTGATGCTCTTTTCTTGATTTCTACCTTTGTTGATTTCAGCATCACGAAGAGCTCGGGAATCTTTTTCGTCATCCCTTGCATTATAGTTCATCACGAAGTTCCAGTAACTTGGTAATGGTGACTAGAGAACTCTGCCAATCACTATCTTATCTGGAAGATTAACTCCCACTTGATTCAAGCGATTGTAGTACTCAAACAATCTAAGTACTTGCTCACTAGTTGAGCAATTCTCCTCCATCTTTTAGGCGAAGTATTTGTCAAAGGTCTCATACCTCTTGACACGGGCATGAGTCTGAAATACCAATTTCATCTCTTGAAACATCTTATATGTTCCATGACGTTTCAAAAACATTTTTGTAGTCCCGGTTCTAAGCCATAAAGCATGGTGCACAAAACTATCAAGTAGTCATCATATTGAGCTAGCCAAACGTTCATAACATCTGCACCTGCTCCTGCAATAGGTCTGTCACCTAGCGGTGCATCAAGGACATAATTCTTCTGTGCAACAATGAGGATAAACCTCAGATCACGAACCAAGTCCGCATCATTGCTACTAACATCTTTTCAACTTAGTTTTTCTCTAGGAACACATATAAAAACATAGGGAAGCAACAACGCGAGCTATTGATCTACAACATAATTTGCAAAATGCTACCAGGACTAAGTTCATGATAAATTAAAGTTCAATTAATCATATTACTTAAGAACTCCCACTTAGACAGACATCTCTCTAGTCATCTAAGTGATCACGTGATCCAAATCAACTAAACCATGTCCGATCATCACGTGAGATGGAGTAGTTTTCAATGGTGAACATCACTATGTTGACCATATCTACTATATGATTCACGTTCGACCTTTCGGTCTCTGTGTTCCGAGGCCATATCTGTATATGCTAGGCTCATCAAGTTTAACCTGAGTATTTCGTGTGTGCAACTATTTTGCACCCGTTGTATTTGAACGTAGAGCCTATCACACCCGATCATCACATGGTGTCTCAGCACGAAGAACTTTCACAACGGTGCATACTCAGGGAGAACACTTCTTGATAATTTAGTGAGAGATCGTCTTAGAATGCTACCGTCAATCAAAGCAAGATGAGATGCATAAAGGATAAACATCACATGCAATCAATATAAGTGATATGATATGGCCATCATCATCCCGTGCTTGTGATCTCCATCTCCGAAGCACCGTCGTGATCACCATCGTCACCGGCGCGACACCTTGATCTCCATCGTAGCATCGTTGTCGTTACGCCATCTATTGCTTCTATGACTATCGCTACCGCTTAGTGATGAAGTAAAGCAATTACAGGGCGTTTGCATTTCATTCAATAAAGCGACAACCATATGGCGCCTGCCAGTTGCCGATAACTTCGGTTACAAAACATGATCATCTCATACAATAAAATATAGCATCACGGCTTGACCATATCACATCACAACAAACCCTGCAAAAACAAGTTAGACGTCCTCTACTTTGTTGTTTGCAAATTTTACATGGCTGCTACGGGCTGAGCAAGAACCATTCTTACCTACGCATCAAAACCACAACGCTAGTTCGTCAAGTTAGTGTTGTTTTAACCTTCGCAAGGACCGGGCGTAGCCACACTCGGTTCAACTAAAGTTGGAGAAACAGACACCCGCTAGTCACCCGTGTGCAAAGCACGGCGGTAAAACCAGTCTCGCGTAAGCGTACGCGTAATGTCGGTCCGGGCCGCTTCATCCAACAATACCGCTGAACCAAAGTATGACATGCTCGTAAGCAGTATGACTTGTATCGCCCACAACTCACTTGTGTTCTACTCGTGCAAATAACATCAACGCATAAAATCTAGGCTCTGATACCACTGTTGGGGAACGTAGTAATTTCAAAAATTTCCTATGCACACGCAAGATCATGGTGATGCATAGCAACAAGAGGGGAGAGTGTGTCCATGTACCCTTGTAGACCAAAAGTGGAAGCGTTATGACAACGCGGTTGATGTAGTCGTACGTCTTCACGATCCGACCGATCCAAGCACCGAACGTACGGCACCTCCGAGTTCAGCACACGTTCAGCTCGATGACGATCCCCGGACTCCGATCCAGCAGGGTGTCGGGGATGAGTTCCGTTAACATGACGGCGTGGTGACGATGATGATGTTCTACCGACGCAGGGCTTCGCCTAAGCACTGCAACGATATGACCGAGGTGGAATATGGTGGAGGGGGGCACCGCACACGGCTAAGGAACAATCACGATGATCAACTTGTGTCATGGGGTGTCCCCCTGCCCCCGTATATAAAGGAGCAAGGGGGAGGGGGCGGCCGGCCAAGGGAGGGCGCGCCAGTGAGGAGTCCTACTCCCACCGGGAGTAGGACTCCCTCCTTTCCTAGTCCAACTAGGAGAGGGGAAGGAAGGGAAGGAGAAGGAGAAGGAAGGAGAGGGAGGAAAAGGAGGAAAGTGGGGCTGGCCCCCTAGTCCAATTCGGTTTGGGCTAGGGGGGCCGCGCGCCCTGCCTCCTCTCTTCCACCACTTGGCCCATGAGGCCCATTGCTTCTTCCTCGTATTCCCGTAACTCCCCGGTACCCCCAAAAATACCCGAATCACTCGGAACCTTTCCGAACTCCGAATATAGTCGTCCAATATATCGATCTTTACGTCTCGACCATTTCGAGACTCTTCGTCATGTCCCCGATCTCATTCGGGACTCCGAACTCCTTCGGTACATCAAAACTCATAAATTCATAATATAACTGTCATCGAAACCTTAAGCGTGCGGACCCTACGGGTTCGAGAACAATGTAGACATAACCTAGAACTGTTTCCGATCAATAAACAATACCGGAACCTGGATGCTCATATTGGCTCCTACATATTCTACGAAGATCTTTATCGGTCAAACCGCATAACAACATACCTTGTTCCCTTTGTCATCGGTATGTTACTTGTCCGAGATTCGATCGTCGGTATCTCAATACCTAGTTCAATCTCATTACCGGCAAGTCTCTTTACTCGTTTTGTAATACATCATCCCGTAACTAACTCATTAGTTGCAATGCTTGCAAGGCTTAAGTGATGTGTATTACTGAGAGGGCCCAGAGATACCTCTCCGACAATCGGAGTGACAAATCCTAATCTCGAAATACGCCAACCCAACATGTACCTTCGGAGACACCTGTAGAGCTCCTTTATAATCACCCAGTTACGTTGTGATGTTTGGTAGCACACAAAGTGTTCCTCCGGTAAACGGGAGTTGCATAATCTCATAGTCATAGGAACATGTATAAGTCATGAAGAAAGAAATAGCAACATACTAAACGATCAAGTGCTAAGCTAACAGAATGGGTCAAGTCAATCACATCATTCTCCCAATGATGTGATCCCGTTAATCAAATGACAACTCTTTTGTCCATGACTAGGAAACATAACCATCTTTGATTCACGAGCTAGTCAAGTAGAGGCATACTAGTGACACTATGTTTATCTATGTATTCACACATGTATTATGTTTCCGGTTAATACAATTCTAGCATGAATAATAAACATTTATCATGATATAAGAAAATAAATAATAACTTTATTATTGCCTCTAGGGCATATTTCCTTCAGGGTGGGCGTGCCCTCCACCCTCGTGGAGGCCTCATGTCCTCCTGGATTACTTCTTGCTTTCCAAAATTCTTAAATATTCCAAAACGGATAAAAAAATGCCATTAGAATTGTTTTGGAGTCGGTTTACTTACCATACCACATACCTATTCCTTTTCAGAGTCTGAAACATTCTGGAAAGTGTCCCTTATGTATTCCTCCGGGGTTATGGTCTCAATAATATTAGTTTCAACATTGATAGGATTACCTGAGATATAATGTTTAATTCTTTGACTGTTCACCACCCTCGGACTTGTGCCTTCGAAGTTGTTGATTTTTATGGCATCGAAACGATAGACCTCCTCGATAACATAAGGACCTTCCCATTTAGAGAGATTTTCCCGCAAAAAATCTTAAACGAGAGTTGAATAATAACACATAATCACCTACGTCAAATTCTCGCTTTTGTATCCTTTTGTCATGCCAACGTTTAACTTTTTCTTTGAATAGCTTGGCATTCTCATAGGCTTGGGTTCTCCATTCATCAAGTGAGCTAATATCGAATAACCTCTTCTCACCGGCAAGTTTGAAGTCATAGTTGAGCTCTTTAAGAGCCCAATATGCTTTATGTTCAAGTTCTAGAGGTAAGTGACATGCTTTTCCATAAACCATCTTATACGGAGACATACCCATAGGATTTTTATATGCAGTTCTATAGGCCCATAATGCATCATCAAGTTTTTTGGACCAATTCTTTCTAGATCTATTCACATTCTTTTGCAAAATTAATTTGAGCTCTCTATTGCTCAACTCTACTTGACCACTAGACTGCAGGTGATAAGGAGATGTGATTATATGATTAACATCATACTTAGCAAGCATCTTACGGAAATCACCATGAATAAAATGTGAACCACCATCAGTCATAAGATATCTGGGGACTCCAAACCTCGGAAAAATAACTTCTTTAAGCATCTTAATAGAGGTGTTATGATCAGCACTACTAGTTGGAATAGCTTCTACCCACTTAGTAACGTAATCAACAGCAACTAAAATATGTGTGTAACCATTAGAGGCAGGAAAAGGTCCCATATAATCAAAGCCCCAAACATCAAATGGTTCAATAACAAGAGAATAATTCATAGGCATTTCTTGGCGTATACTAATATTACCAATTCTTTGACATTCATCACAAGATAAGACAAACTTACAAGCATCTTTGAAGAGAGTAGGCCAATAAAACCAGATTGCAATACCTTATGTGTAGTTCTATCTCCAGCGTGGTGTCCTCCATATGATTCAGAGTGACACTTGCGTACGATCTGTTCCTGTTCATGCTCAGGTATACAACGTCTAATAACACCATCTACTCCTTCTTTATAAAGGTGTGGGTCATCCCAGAAGTAATGTCTTAAATCATAAAAGAACGTTTTCTTTTGCTGGTATGTGAAACTAGGTGGTATAAATTTAGCGACAATGTAATTAGCATAATCAGCTACCAAGGAGTAGTACGAGAAGCATTAATGACCGCTAATTATTCATCAGGAAAGCTATCATCAATAGGCAGTGGGTCATCAAGAACATTCTCTAACCTAGACAAGTTGTCTGCAACGGGGTTCTCAGCTCCCTTTCTATCAACAATATGCAAATCAAATTCTTGGAGCAAGAGAACCCATCCAATGAGTCTAGGCTTAGCATCTTTCTTTTCCATAAGATATTTAATAGTAGCATGATTAGTGTGAATAGTAACTTTGGAATCAACAATATAAGGTCTAAACTTATCACATGCAAACACAACTGCTAAGAACTCTTTTTCAGTGGTAGCATAATTTCTCTCGGTAGTATCAAGAGTCTTACTAGTATACTGGATAACATTCAACTTCTTATCAACTCTTTGCCCTAGAATAGCACCTACAGCATAATCGCTAGCATCACACATAATTTCAAAGGGTAAATTCCAATCAGGTGGCTGAACAATAGGTGCAGTAATCAAAGCTTTCTTAAGTATTTCAAATGCTTCTACACAATCATCATCAAAGACAAAAGGAATATCTTTTTGCAATAAATTTGTCAGAGGCCTAGAGATTTTAGAAAAGTCCTTAATGAACCTCCTATAAAAACTGGCATGACCAAGGAAACTTCTTATACCTTTTATGTCCTTGGGACATGGCATCTTTTCAATAGCATCAACTTTAGCTTTATCAACTTCAATACCTCTCTCGAAAATCTTATGCCCCAAGACAATGCCTTCATTAACCATAAAGTGGCACTTTTCCCAATTCAAGACGAGACTAGTGTCTTCACATCTCTGCAAAACTCGATCAAGGTTGCTCAAGCAATCATCAAAAGAGGATCCATAAACGGAGAAATCATCCATGAATACCTCCCAAATCTTTTCACAAAAATCAAAGAATATAGCCATCATGCATCTTTGAAAGGTAGCAGGTGCATTACATAAACCAAAAGGCATACGTCTATAAGCAGAACTACCGAAAGGGCAAGTAAAAGTAGTTTTTGATTGATCCTTTGCTGACACAGGTATTTGGGAGAAACCAGAATAACCATCTAGAAAGCAGAAATGTGTGTGTATGGATAGTCTTTCTAGCATTTGATCAATAAAAGGTAAAGGGTAATGATCTTTCTTAGTAGCTTTATTTAGTTTACGGAAATCAATTACCATCCTATAACCTGTGATAATTCTTTGCAGAATCAATTCATCTTTATCATTAGGAATGACAGTAATACCTCCCTTTTTAGGAACACAATTGACAGGACTTACCCATTCACTATCAGCAACGGGATAAATTATACCTGCCTCAAGGAGCTTTAGTATCTTCTTTCTTACCACTTCTTTCATCTTAGGATTTAATCATCGTTGAGGACCTCTAACTGGTTTAGCACCTTCCTCCAATTTAATTTTGTGTTGGCATAGGGTGGGACTAATGCCCTTAAGATCATCCAGAGTATATCCAATAGCAGCGCGGTGCTTCTTCAGAGTTTTCAATAATCTTTCTTCTTCTTGCTTTGAAAGGTTAGCACTAATAATAACAGGATATATTTTGTTTTCATCAAGATAAGCATACTTAAGATTATTAGGTTATGGTTTGAGCTCAAACACGGGATCACCCTTGGGTGGAGGGGGATCCCCAAGAATTTCAACGGGTAGGTTGTGTTTCAGAATAGGTTCCTGTTGAAGGAAAACTTCATCTATTTCCTTTCTTTCATTCATAAACATATCATTTTCATGGTCTAGCAAATATTGTTCTAACGGATCAGTAGGAGGCACGGCAATAGAAGCAAGACCAATAATCTCATCCTTACTAGGTGATTCTTTATCACGGGGTTGTCTATGAAACTTAGCAAAATTAAACTCATGAGACATATCCCCTAAGCCAATTGCAACAATATCCTTTTCACAATCAATCCTAGCATTAACAGTATTCAAGAAGGGTCTATCAAAAATAATGGGACAAAAGTCATCTTGTGGGGAACAAAGAACAAGAAAATCCGCAGGATATTTAATCTTCCCACACAAGACTTCGACATCTCTAACAATCCCAACTGGTTTAATGGTGTCCCTATTAGCAAGCTTAATGGTAACATCAATATCTTCTATTTCAGCAGGTGCAATATCATGCATAATTTCTTTATATAAGTCATAGGGTATTGCAAATAGCACTAGCACCCATATCACATAAGCCATGATAACAAGGATCTCCTATTTTAAAAGAAATAACAGGCATGCCTACAACAGGTCTATGTATCTTAGCATCTGGTCTAATGATATTAGCAGTCTCACCACAGAAATAAATAACATGCCCATCTAAATCATCATCCAAGAGATATTTAACCATAGCAATACTAGGTTCAACTTTGATTTTCTCACGAGGTGTATAAGTTCTAGTATTACTCTTAGGAACAACAGTTGAAGTTTTAGCATGATCCTTTATCCTAACAGGAAAAGGAGGTTTCTCCACATAAGTAGTAGGAACAATAGGATCATTATAAGTGACAGTCTTTTCTTCAACTATAATAGGTGCAACTACTTTTAATTCAATGGGAGGATTATATTTAAACCACTTCTCCTTAGGGAGATCAACGTGAGTAGAAAAAGATTCATAAAAAACAGCTACTATCTCAGAGTCAAGTCCGTACTTAGCGCTAAATCCACGAAAAGCATCGGTATCCATAAAAGATTTAACACAATCAAACTTAGGTGCTATACCTGACTCCTTACCATCGTCGGAACCCCAATCTTCAGAGTTGCATTTAATTATTTCCAATAAATCCCATTTAAATTCAATAGTCTTCAACATATAAGAACCAGCACAGGAAGTATCGAGCATGTTGTGATCGTTGGCAGAAAGCCGAGCATAAAAGTTTTGAATAATCATTTCTCTGGAGAGCTCACGATTGGGGCATGAATATAACATTGACTTAAGCCTCCCCCAAGCTTGAGCGGTGCTTTCTCCTTCGCGAGGCCAGAAATTATATATGTAATTTTGATCACGATGAACAAGATGCATAGGATAGAACTTCTGGTGAAATTCCAACTTCAATCGTTTATAATTCCAAGATCCCGTATCATCACATAGCCTATACCATGTCAATGCATCTCCCTTCAAAGATAAAGGGAAGACCTTCCTTTTGACAACATCATCGGGAATACCTGCAAGCTTAAATAATCCACAAACTTCATCCACAAAGCTAAGGTGTAAATCAGGATGCAATGTTCCATCTCCTGCAAAGGGATTAGCTAGCGGTTTCTCTATCATACCTGAAGGAATCTCAAAGTAAATATTTTTAGTAGGTTCAGTAGGTTGAGGAGAAACTCTTTGCTCTTCTGGTTGGGGTGAAGATACCCCGAACAAGCCCCTCAAAGGATTAGTTTCCATAGTAACAAGTGACAGAAAATTTCAGCACACTATATAAATGTTTCCTTACCAAGTTCCACTCACCAAAGGCGCTTCACTCCCCGGCAACAGCGCCAGAAAAGAGTCTTGATGACCCACAAATATAGGGGATCTATCGTAGTCCTTTCAATAAGTAAGAGTGTCGAACCCAACGAGGAGCAGAAGGAAATGACAAGCAGTTTTCAGTAAGGTTTTCTCTGCAAGCACTAAAATTGTAGGTAACAGATAGTTTTGTGATAAGATAAATTTTAACGAGTAACAAGCAATGAAAGTAAATAAAGTGCAGCAAGGTGGCACAATCCTTTTTGTAGCAAAGGAGAAGCCTAGACAAATTCTTATAATGAGAAAAGCACTCCCGAGGACGCATGGGAATTATCGTCAAGCTAGTTTTCATCACGCTCATATGATTCATGTTCGGTACTTTGATAATTTGGTATGTGGGTGGACCGGTGCTTGGGTACTGTAACGCCCCGAGACCGACGCTCCAGATGCCTTCCTTGCTTTGCGAGTCAGCTGTGTTATTTATTTGTTTGTTGCATTCGTCATGTCATCATTTGCATTGCATCGGCACTCGTTGCCGTCATTGTTTTTTTTCTAAACTTGCATTCGCTCGTTGTTGCCGCTTCTTTCGTGTCTCGGTTGACCTTCTCTCAAAACCGGACCGCTCTCTTCTCTCTCTTTTCTGAGCTCATCAAATCCCTTGCCTTCGTTGACCATTACGATACCAACCGGGGTTTTTTAGAGTCCATCTTGTCTGGCCACTTAATCTTTCTCCACAGCGCATCGACCCCTCGCCCGTGTCCGAAACTCCCCCTGACCCAAACCGGACTATCATTACCGTTGGATCCGGATCATCCCCTAACATCTATAAAATATCTCCGTTTTCTTATTTGGACTCCCTACCTATTTAATTCTCAATCATCTGATTACAAACGGAGGGACCGGATCAACCCCTATCTATTCCCCTACCTATATATTGAGCCTAACCCTAAAATCTAGGGAGATGTCCCATCCATCCCGTCTCGGCCGCCGCCACTTTCTTCATCGGGATCCCCTCACCGATCTCCCTCGATCCCCTCGCCCAACCACCACCGAGCGCCAGCCTCCTGCTTCCTTCAGGATCCATCCCCAACCATCGCAGTCACCCGAATCCCGCAGCGCCCCTCCTCCCTGCCTGATCCACCCATTGATCCACCCCCACACTGAGCTCCTCCTGCTCGCTCCTCCCTCCTCGACCCTGCTGCCTCACCGGACCCGAAGGTTCCTGCGACCAAGCTCGCTGAAGTTCCACCTTGCCGGAGTGGAGCTCCTCCTGCTGACGCCCTCTACTACCCATGCGAGCCCCCTTCGCGCCCTCTCCATCCCGTCCCCCTTCCCTAACCTCTCTCTCAAATCCCCGTGCCATCGTCAGCCTGCAGGAACTAGCCCGCCATGGAGTTTGTCAGCCGCGTCCGCCACTTCTGCACCCGGAGACGCACGCCCGCGTTGACCTCTCCCCTCGCCAAGCCGCCCGAGCACCTCCTCCAGTTCGTCGCCTCGGTCGCTGCCTTGCAAAGCTCCGCTCGCTGCCGGCCATCGCAGGGAGACGCCAGCGCCAAGCCCCGCTCCCTGCATCCTCTGCATCGCAGCCACGGCGAGGCCTCTGCTTCTTCTGCGTTGACCGCGCCTCCCCCACCTGCCTGTTCGATCCAGCTGGCCTCGAGCGGCCTCCTCTGCGTGAGGCCCGCAAGCCTCCAGGCCCAGCGTGCCCCTCCTGCAGCCTCCCCTCTAATCGGGCCAAGGCCCATGATGAGGCCACCCCAACGCCCCTCCTTTATTTATTTTTTCTCCTGTTGGGCCAGCCTGTAGTTTCGGCCCGATAGCTTTTTCCCTGACCTGCGAATTTGTATAATTATTCCAGAAACTGCATATTTACAAATTACCCCTTGCTGTTCATGCATTTAATAACTCCACAACCGTGCATCGGGTTAAAATGGTTTAAATATGTAAAATGTTTAGAATTTTGTCTAGTTTAATATTTTGAAACTCTCATCCATATTTAAAATGCTTAAAATGTTGTTTGTTTAATTTTGCTTAAATAATATACTAAAATGATTTATTTCATAACTAAATATCCGTAGCTCGGTTTTAAACGTTCTTTATATGTAAATGGGGTGGAAAATTCCTAGTTTAACATGGTGCACTTTATTTTCCTGTTTAACAACAATAAAATATGATTTAGGGCAGAACAGTACCAAATCTAAAATATGCACACGAGGATTTTCCGGAATTGTTGTTTGTTGTTCCGGCCTCATTTAAACTTGCCTAGATAGGTAGTTTTCATATGTTTCATCTCTTGCCATGTTAACAACATTTAATATTGTTGGGTAGCATAAACGGGAGTAAATTAAATAATTGGATGTGGTGTTTTGTCAATATGCAACTCGTTGCATATTGAGCTCCACTTAACTTGTAGTATTGTTTGTTGCACTTTGCCATGCCATGCCTCATTAAACTAGACATGCATCATACTTGATTGTGCATCATGCCATGATTATGCTTGTGTGTTTACCATGTTGTTTGTTTCTTTCCGGTGTTGCTTCTTAGTTCCGGTAATGTTGCGATTGTGAGGATTCGTTCGACTACGTCCGTTCGTCTTCTTCATGGACTCGTTCTTCTTCCTAGCAGGATTTCAGGCAAGATGACCATCACCTTGGATCTCACTACTATCATTGCTATGCTAGTTTGCTTCGTTCTATCGCTTTGCTGTGCTTCCTATCACTTGTTCATCAAGCCTCCCAATTGCCATGTCAGCCTCTAACCTTTTCACCCTTCCTAGCAAACCATTGCTTGGCTATGTTACTGCTTTGCTCAGCCCCTCTTATAGTGTTGTTAGTTGCTGGTGAAGTTGACGATTGCCCCATGATGGACAGGATTATGTTGGGATATAACAATATCTTTTATATTATTAATGCATCTATATACTTGGTAAAGGGTGGAAGACTCAGCCTTATGCCTGGTGTTTTGTTCCACTCTTGCCGCCCTAGTTTCCGTCATACCGGTGTTATGTTCCCAGATTTTGCGTTCCTTACACGGTTGGGTGATATATGGGACCCCCTTGACAGTTTGCTTTGAATAAAACTCCTCCAGCAAGGCCCAACCTTGGTTTTACCATTTGCCTCACCTAGCCCTTTTTCCCTTGGGTTTTCATAGCCCGAGGGTCATCTTTATTTTAGCCCCTCCCGGGCCAGTGCTTGTCTAAGTGTTGGTCCGAACCGAGTAGACTGCGGGCCCCCTCGGGGAAACTCGAGGTCTGGTTTTACTCGTAGGATGTCTCATCCGATGTTGCCCTAAGAACGAGATATGTGCAGCTCCTATCGGGATTGTCGGCGCATCGGGCGGCTTTGCTGGTCTTGTTTTACCATTGTCGAAATGTCTTGTAAACCGGGATTCCGAGTCTGATCGGGTCTTCCTGGGAGAAGGTATATCCTTCGTTGATTACGAGAGCTTATCATGGGCTAAGTTGGGACACCCCTGCAGGGTATAATCTTTTGAAAGCCGTGCCTGTGGTTATTGGCAGATGGGAATTTGTTAATGTCCGGTTGTAGATAACTTGACACCAGATCTGAAGTAAAACGCATCAACCGCGTGTGTAGCCGTGATGGTCTCTTCTCGGCGGAGTCCGGGAAGTGAACACGGATTTTGGGTTATGTTTGACGTAAGTAGGAGTTTAGGATCACTTCTTGATCATTGTTAGCTTCACAACCGTTCCGCTTGCTCTCTTCTCGCTCTTATTTGCGTATGTTAGCCACCATATATGCTTAGTCGCTGTTGCAACCTCACCACTTTACCCCTTCCTTTCCCATTAAGCTTTGCTAGTCTTGATACACATGGTAATGGGATTGCTGAGTCCTTGTGGCTCAGAGATTACTACAACAACAGTTGCAGGTACAGGTTTTGCGATGATCATGACGCGAGAGCGATGTTTGCTTACTTTGGAGTTCGTCTTCTGCTTCTTCTTCGATCAGGGGATAGGTTCCAGGTCGGTAGCCTGGGCTAGCAGGGTGGATGTCGTTTGAGTTTCTGTTTGTGTTTCATCCATAGTCGGATGTTGATCTTATGTATGATGTGTTGTTGTATTCATGTGGCATTGTATGCCTCTTGTATGTATTCCCATCTATTTTGTAATGTTGATGTAATGATATCCACCTTGCAAAAGCGTCTTCAAGATGTGCTTCTATCCTTGGTGGGACCTTCGAGTTCCTATAGGATAGGGTCGCATCTTGGGCGTGACAAGTTGGTATCAGAGCCTCGACCGACCATAGGAGCCCCCTTGATTGTTGGCCGTTGTTGAGTCTAGAAAAAAACTATTTTGAGTCTTAGGATTATATATATCAGAGAGTAGGATTCTTTTTACTCCTCAGCCCCCTTCCTCGCTCTGGTGAGGACTCTCGACGAAGATGTTTTGTCTTTCCCCTCCTCATTTTTTCACAAAAAAAATTTTAGGATCACGCGGGTATCTTGGAATCATTCTGATGGTTTTGTGACGAGAACATTGTTCTTGGTGCCTCCTGTCTTTTATGTGGCAGTGACCCAGGGAGTTGAGCTCGGAGGTGTTGTCGTCACAATTTTATCGTTGCAGTTCTGGAATACCTGAGTTTTGCCGACATCGAAAATCTCTTTTATGCAGTTGTTGGTGAGATAACCTCGATGCCACCCAGTACTGGGGCGGGAGGTCGGGAGTATTGCCATATCTCGTATAACGGATGCTTTTCGAAGGTTGAGGTACACGATTTCCGAAGGTTTCTTGGTTATGTGTTGATGGATGGATACAACTTGGATGTAGGGATTTTTAGTTTGGGTGAGATATATTGCTTCCCCTGTATCCCCAACACCATATTGCATAACCAGAAAGTTTCGGGAGTTTATAGGTGGGAATTCAAGTAGCTCCTAGAATATATTTCCGACAGATGCATGATATGGGATTGGGTAAATCTCTATCATATGTATTTGTTCCGGCTTATTCTGCAAGCCAAATCCTTGCTTTTGTTTTATTTGTGGTATTCGAGTTGCTTCAATGTCAAGTGTTGATTCCATACCTTTTCTAAACGGTGTTCTCATATTTTTATGGGAGTACTAATCCTTCTTGATCACTGAGGTTGTCATGTCAACTCTTTTCCAACCAGTGTGCTTCTCTTCAAGTGGATCCGATCATTTTCAACATCCGCTAGATCAATTTTAAGTTTTCTTCAACGGTATCCATTCCATCTGCCCCAAGTTGCCTTTGTTTTCCCGCCCTCCCACTCTTTTTCTTAAGGACTCAGAATTCTTAATCATGTATCCTTTTATTTGTGGGAAGTCTCCTCATTCTTTTCTTTCAATGTTCTTATCCGGTGATTTCCCATGGAGATGCTCAACAGTTTCAAGTTCATCATTCTTCATTCTCGTATTCTTCTCTGGTGGATTAATTTCAAGTTTCGGTGTTGATCATATCTCTTCCTGTTGTTTCACATATCTTCCCATGTGAATTTCTTATCCAAGGCTCTATTATTTATTCACCTCTCCCAGTTCATATCCGGAGTGCTGAAGATATCTCGGAAGATTCGTGCTTCCATTCTCTATCTGTTCAAGTTATTTTGAGGTTGTTATCTCATTCAAGCCATTTAATTCAACCGGTGCAATCCCCCCTTTCAATCAATCGTTCAACAGTGTATCTTTTGAGTGGGCCCTAACCCACAGGTCTTTTCCCAGGATCTTACCTGACTCTTCGAATTATCAGGAGCGATTCTCAAATTCATTTCCAAGTTTGACGTAAGAATGAATTTTCATCAGTCACTTGCCTTCTCCAAGGTCGTTTTCAAATTCTTTTCATCATTGGTTCAACATTTCTATTCTTCTTTGTTCCGGAGTGTCTCATAAATTGTCATGGTGGTTCTCATCTTCATTCTCAACATTTGAAGACCGGAGAAGGATTTCTCTTCAATCTTGCTCCATTCTCTTCAAGATTCATGGTTCTAGTTTGATGCCATCCTCTCTTAATTGTTTTTGATTGTGATAATTCTTTTCACCCATCCGGAGCATTTCATGAGTTGTTTCCATTTCTTTCCTCTGAAGGCCATCATGTCATAATTCTTCATTCTCAGCGTGTAGCTATCGTTCTCCAAATCTTACCGGTGCATCGTTCAAATAACCTCTAATTAGTTCATGGCCTCTTTGTTCTCTTGTAACTAAATCCCTTCAAGTATCTTCATTCATTTTCAAATTCTTTCCGGTGATTTGTGCCTTTGCTACTTTCATTTTCAATTCTTAAGGTGGTTCGTTCAAGATTCCTCTTCCTTTGCTACCGTATCATTTCATTCGTTGTTTCCAATCCCACCGGTGGTTCCATCTATACCTTCTCAAGTTTGCGCTATATCTCTCTTAATCCTTTCAACGAGAATAAGTAGTATGCCAAATCCAATGTTTGTCATCAATTTAAATTGGTGAAGGATACGCAAGACATAATTCTTATTCTTGTTTCATCCAAGTGATTAATTCCTTCTTTCGGAGTTTGTTTATCAGGAAGTAATTCTCGGTTTCAAGTTATTCATCTTTCTTGTCTGGAGTTCAAAGTTTACTCATTTTGTAGCTCCATCTAAATCATTGCAAGGCTTCAATTTTGGTTCTCTTCAACCTCCAATTCTTCTTCATAATCATTTTCGTTTCTGGAGATCTTCCAAGAGGCTCCTCATGGGGGTTCATCAAAGATTTAACTCATTCTCAAAGTGTTCTTCAAGATTGTTCTTGGAAAAGCTCAAGTATTCTTCATCTTGCATTCCAAAGTGCAATTCTCCTACCTTATCTTTTGAGGTGGTGTTATGCCATTCTTGACAATTTTCCTTCATGTTTCAAGGTCAAGTTGTTAAGAATGAGATATTTAAATCCATCATTTTCTCTTCGCTCAAGAGATCTTTTCAACCAATCAATCTTTTGTTGGAGTTATCTTGGGTTATATTTCACCTAAAGCCTTCCCTAAAGAATGTTGCTATTTGTGGTGCTTATCAATGATCCGAGTTTTCACCTATCCTCTCGGCGAAAGAAGTTTTCATCTCTTCTTTGATCTCAAACAAGCAATTGTTTTTCGTTAGTGGCAGAATTTCACCTCAAGGGTTGAGATGTTTCCATAAGTCCACAACAAGCTTATTCATTTCATTGTTGGTTTTACAACGACTCCGTTATAACCTTCTTGGAAGGGTGCTTTCCAAGTTCATTTGTGGCAGAAATTGGCATTTTATTCTCCATTCTTTTATTCCAATGATCTATCTTCTATTCTTTCTTCCGGAGGCATGGTGATGTTCCTCTCTTCACTCATCATCTAGAGTTGTGAGGATCGTGTTCTTTTCATGCTTATCCATTTAACCGGAGTGTTGTCCGAATTTGACCTTCCTTGTTCCTTGTTTATCTCATTTCAACCAGAGTGGTTCCAATTCCTTCTTGTCCATTGTACTCGTCATTCATAGCTTTGCAACCTCCAAGGTTCACATGGTGTTCCTTGTTTCTATTTTCTACCGCAGTGCTATCGATTGTGTTCAACTCCGTTGTGTTCTTTCTCTCCACTTTTCAACCTCTCAAAGTTCTTTGGTTTCACTCATTTGTCGAAGAAGCAACTTAGTTTTACCTCTTCTCTTCCTCTTCCATTTTCTCTCCGGTGCCATCCTAGATCTTGGGACGAGATCCTCTCGTAGTGGTGGAGTGTTGTAACGCCCCGAGACCGACGCTCCAGATGCCTTCCTTGCTTTGCGAGTCAGCTGTGTTATTTATTTGTTTGTTGCATTCGTCATGTCATCATTTGCATTGCATCGGCACTCGTTGCCGTGATTGTTTTTTTTTAAACTTGCATTCGCTCGTTGTTGCCGCTTCTTCCGTGTCTCGGTTGACCTTCTCTCAGATCAACCGGACCGCTCTCTTCTCTCTCTTTTCTAAGCTCATCAAATCCCTTGCCTTCGTTGACCATTACGATACCAACTGGGTTTTTTTAGAGTCCATCTTGTCTGGCCACTTAATCTTTCTCCACAGCGCATCGACCCCTCGCCCGTGTCCGAAACTCCCCCTGACCCGAACCGGACTATCGTTACCGTTGGATCCGGATCATCCCCTAACATCTATAAAATATCTCCATTTTCTTATTTGGACTCCCTACCTATTTAATTCTCAATCGTCTGATTACAAACGGAGGGACTGGATCAACCCCTATCTATTCCCCTACCTATATATTGAGCCTAACCCTAAAATCTAGGGAGATGTCCCATCCATCCCGTCTCGGCCGCCGCCAATTTCTTCATCGGGATCCCCTCACCGATCTCCCTCGATCCCCTCGCCCAACCACCACCGAGCGCCAGCCTCCTGCTTCCTTCGGGATCCATCCCCAACCATCGCAGTCGCCCGAATCCCGCAGCGCCCCTCCTCCCTGCCTGATCCACCCATCGATCCACCCCCACACCGAGCTCCTCCCGCTCTCTCCTCCCTCCTCGACCCTGCTGCCTCACCGGACCCGGAGGTTCTTGCGACCAAGCTCGCCATAGTTCCACCTCGCCGGAGTGGATCTCCTCCTGCCGATGCCCTCTGCTACCCAGGCGAGCCCCATTCGCGCCCTCTCCATCCCGTCCCCCTTCCCTAACCTCTCTCTCAAATCCCCGTGCCGTCGTCGGCCTGCAGGAACTAGCCCGCCATGGAGTTCGTCAGCCGCGTCCGCCACTTCTGCACCCGGAGACGCATGCCCACGTTGACCTCTCCCCTCGCCAAGCCGCCCGAGCACCTCCTCCAGTTCGTCGCCTCCGTCGCCGCCTTGCAAAGCTCCGCTCGCTGCCGGCCATCGTAGGGAGACGCTAGCGCCAAGCCCCGCTCCCTGCGTCCTCTGTATCGCAGCCACGGGGAGGCCTCTACTTCTTCTGCATTGACCGCGCCTCCCCCACCTGCCTGTTCGATCCAGCTGGCCTCGAGCGGCCTCCTCTGCGTGAGGCCCGCAAGCCTCCAGGCCCAGCGCGCCCCTCCTGCAGCCTCCCCTCCAATCGGGCCAAGGCCCATGGTGAGGCCACCCCAATGCCCCTCCTTTATTTATTTTTTTCTCCTATTGGGCCAGCCTGCAGTTTCGGCCCGATAGCTTTTTTTCCTGACCCGCGAATTTGTATAATTATTCCAGAAACTGCATATTTACAAATTACCCCTTGTTGTTCATGCATTTAATAACTCCACAACCGTGCATCGGATTAAAATGGTTTAAATATGTAAAATACTTAGAATTTTGTCTAGTTTAATATTTTGCAACTCTCATCCATATTTAAAATGCTTAAAATGTTGTTTGTTTAATTTTGCTTAAATAACATGCTAAAATGATTTATTTCATAACTAAATATCCGTAGCTCGGTTTTAAACGTTCTTTATATGTAAATGGGGTGGAAAATGCCTAGTTTAACATGGTGCACTTTATTTTCCTGTTTAACAACAATAAAATATGATTTAGGGCAGAACAGTACCAAATCTAAAATATGCACATGAGGATTTTCCGGAATTGTTGTTTGTTGTTCCGGCCTCATTTAAACTTGCCTAGATAGGTAGTTTTCATATGTTTCATCTCTTGCCATGTTAACAACATTTAATATTGTTGGGTAGCATAAACGGGAGTGAATTAAATAATTGGATGTGGTGTTTTGTCAATATGCAACTCATTGCATATTGAGCTCCACTTAACTTGTAGTATTGTTTGTTGCACTTTGCCATGCCATGCCTCATTAAACTGGACATGCATCATACTTGATTGTGCATCATGCCATGATTATGCTTGTGTGTTTACCATGTTGTTTGTTTCTTTCCGGTGTTGCTTCTTAGTTCCGGTAATGTTGCGATTGTGAGGATTCGTTCGACTACGTCCGTTCGTCTTCTTCACTGACTCGTTCTTCTTCCTAGCGGGATTTCAGGCAAGATGACCGTCACCTTGGATCTCACTACTATCATTGCTATGCTAGTTTGCTTCGTTCTATCGCTTTGCTGCGCTTCCTATCACTTGTTCATCAAGCCTCCCAATTGCCATGTCAGCCTCTAACCTTTTCACCCTTCCTAGCAAACCATTGCTTGGCTATGTTACCGCTTTGCTCAGCCCCTCTTATAGTGTTGTTAGTTGCAGGTGAAGTTGAAGATTGCCCCATGATGGACAGGATTATGTTGGGATATAACAATATCTTTTATATTATTAATGCATCTATATACTTGGTAAAGGGTGGAAGACTCAGCCTTATGCCTGGTGTTTTGTTCCACTCTTGCCGCCCTAGTTTCCGTCATACCGGTGTTATGTTCCCGGATTTTGCGTTCCTTACGCGGTTGGGTGATTTATGGGACCCCCTTGACAGTTCCCTTTGAATAAAACTCCTCCAGCAAGGCCCAACCTTGGTTTTACCATTTGCCTCACCTAGCCCTTTTTCCCTAGGGTTTCCGGAGCCCAAGGGTCATCTTTATTTTAGCCCCTCCTGGGCCAGTGCTTGTCTAAGTGTTGGTCCGAACCGAGTAGACTGCGGGGCCCCCTCGGGGAAACTCGAGGTCTGGTTTTACTTGTAGGATGTCTCATATGGTGTTGCCCTGAGAACGAGATATGTGCAGCTCCTATCGGGATTGTCGGCGCATCGGGCGGCTTTGCTGGTCTTGTTTTACCATTGTCGAAATGTCTTGTAAACCGGGATTCCGAGTCTGATCGGGTCTTCCTGGGAGAAGGTATATCCTTCGTTGATCGCGAGATCTTATCATGGGCTAATTTGGGACACCCCTGCAGGGTATAATCTTTCGAAAGTCGTGCTTGCGGTTATGGGCCGATGGGAATTTGTTAATGTTCGGTTGTAGATAACTTGACACCAAATCCGAAGTAAAACGCATCAACCGTGTGCGTAGCCGTGATGGTCTCTTCTCGGCGGAGTCCGGGAAGTGAACACGGTTTTTGGGTTATGTTTGACGTAAGTAGGAGTTCGGGATCACTTCTTGATCATTGTTAGCTTCATGACCGTTCCGCTTGCTCTCTTCTCGCTCTTATTTGCGTATGTTAGCCACCATATATGCTTAGTCGCTGCTGCAACCTCACCACTTTACCCCTTCCTTTCCCATTAAGCTTTGCTAGTCTTGATACCCATGGTAATGGGATTGCTGAGTCCTTGTGGCTTAGAGATTACTACAACAACAGTTGCAGGTACAGGTTTTGCGATGATCATGACGCGAGAGAGATGTTTGCTTACTTTGGAGTTCGTCTTCTGCTTCTTCTTTGATCAGGGGATAGGTTCCAGGTCGGCAGCCTGGGCTAGCAGGGTGGATGTCGTTTGAGTTTCTGTTTGTGTTTCATCCGTAGTCGGATGTTGATCTTATGTATGATGTGTTGTTGTATTCATGTGGCATTGTGTGCCTCTTGTATGTATTCCCATCTATTTTGTAATGTTGATGTAATGATATCCACCTTGCAAAAGCATCTTCAAGATGTGCTTCTATCCTTGCTGGGACCTTCGAGTTCCTTTAGGATAGGGTCGCATCTTGGGCGTGACAGGTACCGCCCTTACTTGGACAAGCATCCCACTTATGATTAACCCCTATTGCAAGTATCCACAACTACAAAAGAAGTATTAAGGTAAACCTAACCGCAGCATTAAACATATGGATCCAAATCAGCCCCTTACGAAGCAACGCATAAACTAGGGTCTAAGCTTCTGTCACTCTAGCAACCCATCACCTACTTATTACTTCCCAATGCCTTCCTCTAGGCCCAAATAATGGTGAAGTGTCATGTAGTTGACGTTCACATAACACCACTAGAGGAAAGACAACATACATCTCATCAAAATATCGAACGAATACCAAATTCACATAACTACTAATAGCAAGACTTCACCCATGTCCTCAGGAACAAACGTAACTACTCACAAAGCATATTCATGTTCATAATCAGAGGAGTAATAATATGCATTAAGGATCCGAATATATGATCTTCCACCAAGTAAACCAATTAGCATCAACTACAAGGAGTAATCAACACTACTAGCAACCCACAGGTACCAATTTGTGGTTTTGATACAAGAATGGATACAAGAGATGAACTAGGGTTTTGAGAGGAGATGGTGCTGGTGAAGATGTTGATGGAGATTGACCCCCTCCCGATGAGAGGATCGTTGGTGATGATGATGGTGATGATTTCCCCCTCACGGAGGGAAGTTTCCCCGGCAGAACAGCTCTGCTGGAGCCCTAGATTGGTTCCGCCAAGGTTCCGCCTCGTGGCGGTGGAGTTTTGTCTCGTAAACTTGCCTCTGATTTTTTTTCAAGGTAAAAGCCTTCATATAGCAAAAGATGGGCACCGGAGGGCCACCAGGGGGCCCAGGGGACAAGGGGCGCGCCCAGTAGGGGTGGGTGCGCCCTCCACCCTCCTGGCCAGGGTGTGGGCCCCCTCTGGTGTTGTCTTCGCTCAATAATTCTTATTAATTCCAAAACTGACTTCCGTGGAGTTTCAGGAATTTTGGAGTTGTGTAGAATAGGTTTCCAATATTTGCTCCTTTTCCAGCCAGAAATCCAGTTGCCGGCATTCCCCCTCTTCATGGTAAACCTTGTAAAATAAGATAGAATAGCCATAAGTATTGAGATATAATGTGTAATAACAGCCCATAATGCAATAAATATTGATATAAAAGCATGATGCAAAATGGACGTATCAGTGGTAAAAGGATAGTAACATTGCCCCTTCTCTCTTTTTCTCTCATCATTTTTTTTATTTTCTCTTTTTTATGTTTTTTGGTGGGCTTCTTTGGCCTCTTTTTTTATTTGGGCTTCTTTGGCCTCTTTTATTTTTCATAAAGTCTGGAGTCTCATCCCGACTTGTGGGGGAATCATAGTCTCCTTCATCCTTTCCTCACTGGGGCAATGCTCTAATAGTGATGATCATCACACTTTTATTTACTTACAACTCAATATTACAACTCGATATCTCGAACAAAGATATGACTCTATATGAATGCTTCCGGTGGTGTACCGGGATGTGCAATGATCTAGCATAGCAATGACATCAAAAATGGACAAGCCATGAAAACATCATGCTAGCTATCTTACGATCATGCAAAGCAATGTGACAATGAATGCTCAAGTCATGTATATGATGATGATGGAAGTTGCATGGAAATATATCTCGAAATGGCTAGACATGCCATGATAGGTAGGTATGGTGGCTGTTTTGAGGAAGATATAAGGAGGCTTATGTGTGATAGAGCGTATCGTATCACGGGGTTTGGATGCACCGGCGAAGTTTGCACCAACTCTCGAGGTGAGAAAGGGCAATGCATGGTACCGTTGAGGCTAGCAAATTACGAAAAGGTAAGAGTGCGTATAATCCATGGAATCACATTAGTCATAAAGAACTCATATACTTATTGCAAAAGTCTACTTGCCCTCGAAGCAAAGTACTACTATGCATGCTCCTAGGGGAAGGGTTGGTAGGAGTTAACCATCGCGCAATCCCAACCTCCACACATAAGGAAGACAATTAAAAGAGCACCCCATGCAACAAATTTGTCACACAACTTTTACCATACGTGCATGCTACGGGAATCACAAACCTTAACACCAATATCCTTACTAAACACAACCATCTACTAGTACCTCCCACATATTATCATCTCTATATTGCAAAACTATTGCAAGGAATCAAACATATCATATTCAGTGATCTACAAGTTTATGTAGGATTTTATGACTAACCATGTGAATGACCAATTCCTGTCATCTCTCTAAATAGATATAAGTGAAGCAAGAGAGTTTAATTCTTTCTACAAAAGATATGCCCACACTCTAACAAATATAAGTGAAGCAAAAGAGCATTCTACAAATGGCGGTTTTCTATGTGAAGAGAAACAGGCAATCCAAACTTCAAATGATATAAGTGAAGCATATGAAGGATTCTATAAAGCCATACTCAAAAGATTTAAGTGAAGTGCAATGAGCATTCTATAAATCAACCAAGGACTATCTCGTACCAGTATGGTGCATAAAAGAAAAGTGGAAACTAAATGCAAAAGACGCTCCAAGACTTGCACATATCGCATGAGCGAAACGAATCCGAAAACATACTGATACTTGTTGAAGAAAGAGGGGATGCCTTCCATGGCATCCCCAAGCTTAGACGCTTGATTCTCCTTGAATATTTACTTGGGGTGCCCAAGGCATCCCCAAGCTTGAGCTCTTGCCTCTCTTCCTTTTCCTCATATCGAGACCTCCTCGATCAAACACTTCATCCACACAAAACTTCAACAGAAAACTCGGTAAGATCCGTTAGAATAATAAAGCAAATCACTACTCTAAGTACTGTTGCAAACCAATTCATATTTTGTTTTTGCATTGTGTCTACTGTAATATAGCTTTTTCATGGCTTAATCCACTGATAGAAATTGATAGTTTCATCAAAACAAGCAAACTATGCATCAAAAATAGAATCTGTCAAAAACAGAACAGTCTTTAGCAATCTGAACATCCACCATACTTGTGGTACCCCAAAAATTATACCAAAATTAGGAATAATAAACAATTTGTACATAAAGACAGTGCAATAAGAATCAGAACCATTTGACATTCCAGCAAAAAACGTAAAATCGCACACTATAGCCAAAGTTTCTGTCCTGCACCATACAAACCAACAAGCATTGTAAACATCCTAAAGGCAAACCTTAGAACATTATTTTTATAATACAATGGAATTGTACAAGGGGATAATTATTTTTGATGAAAAGTTTCTGTAATCAAGATTCACAAAGTTTTCGTGAGCATGAACAAAGTTCCAGGCTAGCTCCCACTTCAACAATGCTTGTCTTTCTCACTTTCACTTTCCTTTTTGAAAAGTTTTGGGTTCCCCTCTTTATTTTTTTTGTTTTTAGACTATATAAAAGCACTCAATAGAAATAAATGACTCTTTAAAACTTCCGGGTTGTCTCCCTGGCAGCGCTTTCTTTAAAGCCATTAAGCTAGGCATATAGTGCTCAAGTAATGGATCCACCCAGATCCCAAGGTATATCAAAGCCAATTTTAATTAACAAAGATTTGTAATTTAGTAGTGAGCACAAAGTAACATATATCATGCAACAACGAAGTCTAACTCTCTTTTTATGCATCGGCATGTCATAAAAGAACAATTCATGCACACATAGTAAAGGCCAATGCATAGTATAAGCAGTTTGTTGCAATTTTATCATATTGGAAACATAGAGAGCTGGAGATATAGTTCCTCTCTCATAATAATTGCAAGTAGGAGCAGCAAGCACGTGCATATTATATCTATCAAAATCATCATGTGCAACGGTACAAGGCAACCCATCAATATAATCCTTAATAAGCACAAACTTTTCCGATATAGTGTAGTTTGGAGAATTCAAAAAGATAACAGGACTATCATGCATGGGTGCAATAGCAACAATTTGATGTTTAACATAAGGAACTATAACAAGTTCATCTCCATAAGCATAATTCATATTGGCATCATGGCCACAAGCATAGCAAGTATCATCAAAAATGGATATTTCAGGAGAATCAATGGGATCATAACAATTATCATAGCAATCATCCTTCGGTAAGCACGAAGGGAAATTAAACAATGTATAAGTTGAAGAGTTACTCTCATTATAAGGTGGGCACGGTTAGCTAATCCTCTCCTCCTCCTTTTGTTCTTCGCTCTCCTCATCATCTTTTTTCATCCAATGAGCTCACAGTTTCAACAATTTCTTCTTCCATAGCTTCCTGCAAAATATTATTCTCTTCTTAAACAGCGGAGACTTTCTCAATAAATGCATTAATATTGTAATTGTATTCATAATTTTTATAGCAATATCTAAGTATAGCAAAATTTTCAGGTCTATAAACTGAATCATCAAAATCATCAAACTCTTTAAACATAGATTCAATTTCATAGGCACCCATAAAAGCAACGAATTCTTCTGTTTGTGTACCAGACATGAAAGAGGGTGATCCGCTGAGCCCACATGTGATCAAGATGATCAGATACATGCATGCAAGCTTTGGATTGGTTGGGCTTCCCACTGGGGGATGAGTTGTCCACATATACAATTCTGGGTTCTCTTTCGGATAGCTATGGGTCGTTCATCTCAAACCACCATATGCATGGGATGGAAAAGAAGTTCACTGAATTGCATGGGATGCTCAAAGTGGCAAAGCGGGATATCAAGGAAGGTACACATCGTCAAGTGTTGATGGTGCAGAACTCGGCTAAGTTCAAGAAGAGTTGGTCCAAGAAAAAGGCTAAGGCAAAGGGCAAAGAGAAGGAGGCAACTCCAACTGCCGCCACTGCGCCTAAGTCAGGGACGGCCTCGGGGAGTATTTGCTTTCGTTGCAAGGAACCCAGACACTGGAAAAAGGAACTGTAGCAAGTGGCTTGCCGAGAAGGGCAAGAAGACTGGAAGTATGACTTCTTCTTTAGGTACACTTGTTGTATATGTTATAGACATTTATCTAGCTGATGTTTCTAGTGGTCTATTTTTGTTGAATCTCAATTGTAGTGATGCACATATTCATAATATTGATGCAAAAAGATGCAAAGCTGGTAATGATAGTGCAACATATTTGTGGCACTGCCATTTAGGTCATATTGGAGTAAAGCGCATGAAGAAACTCCATGCAGATGGGCTTTTGGAATCACTTGATTATGAATCATTTGATACTTGCGAACCATGCCTGTCGGTGTCAAAACCGACGGATCTCGGGTAGGGGGTCCCGAACTGTGCGTCTAGGCGGATGGTAACAGGAGACAAGGGACACGATGTTTTACCCAGGTTCGGGCCCTCTTGATGGAGGTAAAACCCTACGTCCTGCTTGATTGATATTGATATTGTAGATGTTTACAAGAGTGGATCTACCACGAGATCAAGGAGGCTAAACCCTAGAAGCTAGCCTATGGTATGATTGTAATGGTTGTTGTTGTCCTATGGACTAGAGCCATCCAGTTTATATAGACACCGGAGAGGGCTAGGGTTACATAGAGTCAGTTACAATGGTAGGAGATCTACATATCCGTATCGCCAAGCTTGCCTTCCACGCCAAGGAAAGTCCCATCCGGACACGGGACGAAGTCTTCAATCTTGTATCTTCATAGTCTTGGAGTCCGGTCGGTGATGATAGTCCGACCGATGATAGTTCGGCCGATGATGGTAGTCCGACTATCCGGACACCTCCTAATCCGGGACTCCCTCAGTAGCCCCCGAACCAGGCTTCAATGACGATAAGTCCAGCATGTGTGTAGTCTTCGGTGTTGCAAGGCGGGTTCTCCTTCAAGTTCTACGTACCTGCCGAACAGTGTCCGGCTTCCTCATCAATGTTGCGTGTCTTGGCTTCCACGCCCAATAATGGCCTTCTTCCACGCGTCGCGCGAATGTGAAAAGCCAGGGTGTCTTTTATGTTTTACCCCCTAGTTGTGCGAATAATCTGCCTATAAGGGAGGCAAGAATCCAGATCCAAATCACCATCTTCCTCCCGCAAATACTCATCGGAGCGCTTTCGACCAAGAATCCATTCCATCATGGACCGTCAACGCGGCTCCTCTTCTCGCGCTCCCAGCCCTTTGCCAGGAGATTGGAGGAGATGCTCTGTTCCGCACAACGAGCTGGTGAAGCTCCAAGCGGGGGGATATCTCCCTCCGGCCTTCATGGTTCCGGTTCGAGCCGGGCTGGCCACCTACAAAGGTGGGAAGCAAGCGGAGGTTACCCCAAATCCCAACAAAGGGGAGCGGGTATGCTTCGTCCCCTATCTGATAAGGGGGCTCGGATTTCCTGTACATCCATTCCTCCGCGGGCTCCTGGAGTTCTACGGACTCCAGCTTCATCACCTCACGCCCGCCTCAATCCTGCATATTGCGGGTTACGTAGCTCTTTGCGAGCTATTCCTGGGCGTCGAGCCCCATTTCACGCTGTGGAAGAGGTTGTTCTGCCTTGTACCCCGTTCTCACGAGGGGTCCATATACCAAGTGGGCGGCGCCGAAATATGGCGCATTGCCGGGACCGGATATCCATCCGGAACCCCTAAGAAGGCGTCCGAAGACTGGCCTTCGGAATGGTTTTATATAGAAGACGCTCCGCTGCCGGACCCTGTTCGGATCGGCCTCCCGGAGTTCAGCAATGCTCCTCTGAAGAAACGCCTTAGTTGGCGTCCGCGGAGCCCCCAACTGGAGGAAGACAAGAGCGTCCATTATTTGATGGGCCGAATAAGGTTACTGGCCCATGCCGGGTTGACCATGATTGGAGTCATGGCAACATGCATTATGCGGGGGGTGCAGCCACTACAATACAGGGGCCACCCCATGTGGGATTTCAACGGGGAGGACGATGCCACCCGTCATGGCCGCAAAGGGCCGGATTCGGTCGAAGATCTGGTGACGATCCTGTCCGGCCTGTATAAGGGGGAGAAGGAGGATTTCCTTCGGACGAACCCGTTAAATGGGTTCTCCATGAATAATCCCCGGCCTTGGGTAAGCGAACACTCTGCATGCCCGACCCATGCTTTTTGAAACTTAAGTTTCTTATATTGTGTTCTTCTTTCGACGCAGGAGCTGCGCCGGATCGTGGAGGACATGCTAAGTCCAGCTCCGCAACCCGAGGATCCAGAGAGATCCCGGGATCCGGCCTCCGAAGAGGATCCGGACATAATGGTGGAGCTAATCGACGGGGTGTTCCACCAGCTCAGCATGGACAATGCTTTAGTCGCCATCACGGCCGACTATCCCGGACTATATCCGGCTTCCCAGGTGATTGCGACCGAAGTCCTGACACCGTCATTCCTTCCTTGCTTATTTCTGACCACCGTATACGATGGCGCTGTGCAGGAGGCGCCCCTAGGGCGAGAAGCCGAGCCCGCGGTGGCTGGCCAACAAAGGCCAGTCCGGACCAGTAGGCGGAAGAGGAGCGCGGCGCGGACTGAAACGTCGCCGCAAAGGTGTAGCTCACAATTCATTAATTAGAGCAACGTTCCTAGGAAGCGTTTGAGTGCTCATGACTTTTGTAGGGAAAAAAGCGTCCGCCGAACTGCGGGCGTGGAGGTTGCCAATCCAACCTCTACCAGCCAGGCTCCAGCACCTGGTCTGGAGGGGGAGGCGAGCGCAAGGCGCGAGCCGGACATTCCTCCGACGGAGGATGCCTACAGACTGTCCGCCACCAAGTCTGAGGTGGAGAGTGCCCTGAATCACAGGCGCCGCCGGATAGTATTTCGTGATGCGTGCTTCTCCCCGAGGCGTTGAATGCCTTTAACGCGGGGGACGCGCACCTTCGTGCTGCTCAAGATGGTTTTACCAGAGCCACGGAGCAGTATGTAAAAGACATACGGGTAAAAGAATTTAATAGTTGTATATGCCAGTAGCCCCCGAGACTTAAAGTAGTTATATTAACTGATTTAAGGATCATATGAAACGTAGGATCTTATCGAGAAGAATACCCAACTGTCTCAGGAGCTGCAAGAGTGCAAGGCCCAACTTGAGGCCGCACTCTCTGGCGCAGGAGGAAACGCAAGGACCTCTCCTGGTAACGCATTATTTTAGAAAGATAAGTAGCGTTTGGCCTTTGCGCAAGTCTAAAAAATGACGTTGCAGGTGCTGCCGGACAAGATCCGGACAGGCAAGAACTTCTGCGCCAACTAAAGGCCGGCGAGAGGGTGCTGCATAAGGTGCAGCATGAAAGGAACAAGCTCCAGGATGCCCATGCCCAGCTTGGAGAAGAGCTGAAAGGCGTTCGGGCCGAGCTGTCGGGCTCCGTTAAGGAGAATCAGCGGCTTCGTCGCGGCATCTATAGTAAGTGCTTGAGCGAACTCCTTTGAAAAGAAGAGTTCGGCGAGGAAGTCAATTTGACAGAATATGTCTGCAGGTATGCTCACAGGTCGCCCTGCGGAGGAGATGCCCGTATCAACGGGTGATCAACTTCCCGAATTGTTGCAACTGATCGAACGAGTTCGGCAGGCAATGAGCGGCGTCATCCAGGCTTTATGGCCAGCCTTCTCCTTACCCGAGGGTCTTGGGGAGCTTGCGGAGAAGCTTCAGGGAGTGCGGCAGCGCTTCCATTTATGGAAGATTTCGGCCTGCCGCCAAGGTGCCAGGGAGGCCTGGGCCATGGTAAAGACGCGGTACAAGAAGGCGGATCCCAACCACATGGCCGAAGTCGGACCTGTGGGGCCCGATGGGAAGGAGATCCCTGTGAGTTTAGTATACGGCCAAGTAGAGTTGGCCGCTAAATTTTCCCAACAGGACTGTAAATTAGACAACCTGTTAGACGGGATTGAGGAAGAATACAATCAGTCGATTTGACAATGTATTATAAAATGACATATAAAATGCCTTCTAGCCAGATTGTAGATCGTTTGTCTTTGCCGACCTTTTCGCTTCGACCTCGGGACCCTAGAGTCCGGAGTGTGTCCGAATACCTTCTCGGTTATGAAACAACCGGGGTATGCATGGAGACCAGGCGTAGGGGTCATTAGTGCTTTATCAGACAAGTGCCCAACTAGTTATGTTATATTACATGGGTAGTAAGAAACATCTTCCAGGGAGAATAGTTCCGTTAAGGGTTCCTTTCCTCTGGGGGTGGCATGCCCTAAAGTGCATGTCCGGACTGCGAAAAAAAGCAGAAAAACATCTAGGGGCAGATAAATAAGTGGATAAAAAATCATCTTTTAAGTCACCGACCAAATATTCCCTTAAGAACGCTAGCTTTCGGCTTCACCCAGTCTGAGGTACACATCCGGCTGACCCGGCAGTAACAATCGCAGAGGTGCTCCCTTTACCTCCTAGCCGAACAATCGGGAACGTAGGGGTAAGCACAGGAGCCAGGCAACCCAGCTTGGCCAAAACTTAAGTCATATCGATGCATATAATGGTGAATAAAAGGTACATGTGGAGGCTTGACACATGTGCTGGGCATGAAGCCCTTATAATTAAGCTTCTGGTAAAGAAGCCCCCAGGTATAATGAGTGCGGATAGCACATCAATTGCGCGCGAACGTTGCGCAAGTAGGCCCTTTAAGGCTTGGATGAATAGGGTTGAGAAGAAAAAGATAAACAAAAGGCAGCTGAAGTAAAAAAAAAATTGGATGGGGGGAAAGGGACGAACTCTTAGTCCGGCGCTAGGCATAGAATCTTCGGATGCGGGCTGCGTTCCATGGGTTCGGCTCGAGTCGGTTATCCGATGCATTTCATAGACGGTACGCTCCGCGGTCAGGACTTGATCGATGATGAAGGGGCCTTCCCATTTGGGCTTGAGCTTGTCCTTTTTCTTGTCCGGCAGGCGTAGAACCAGTTCGCCAACGTTGTAAGTCTTGGCCCGTACTTCTCTGCTTTGGTATCTTCGAGCCTGTTGCTGATAGAATGCGGAACGAGCCTTGGCGACGTCGCGTTCTTCCTCCAATGCGTCCAAGCTGTCCTGCTGATCCAACTCGGCTTCTCTTTCTTCGTACATGCGCACTCGAGGTGAGTCATGAATTATGTCGCAGGGCAAAACTGCTTCTGCGCCGTATACCATAAAAATGGTGTGAATCTGGTAGTACGGTTAGGCGTTGTCCGCAGCCCCCAGAGTACGGAGTCGAGCTCCTCTACCCAGTGCGTGTCAGATTTCGTAAGGGACCGCACTAGTCTGGGTTTGATGCCGCTCATTATTAGACCATTTGCTCGTTCCACTTGACCGTTGGTTTGAGGATGATAGACTGAAGCGTAATCGAGCTTGATGCCCATATTCTTGCACCATGATTTAACCTCATCGGCCGTGAAGTTCGTGCCGTTATCGGTGATGATGCTGTGGGGGACACCATAACGGTGTACTACCCCGGATATAAAGTCTATCACTGGTCCGGACTCTGCCGTTTTAACTGGCTTGGCCTCTATCCATTTGGTGAATTTATCCACCATGACCAATAGGTACCTTTGCTTGTGGGTTCCCCCTTTAAGTGGTCCAACCATGTCAAGCCCCCAGACCGCGAATGGCCAGGTAATGGGTATAGTTTTGAGGGCGGTGGGTGGCATATGGCTCTGATTAGCAAAGAGCTGACAACCGACGCATCTTTGGACTAAGTACTGAGCATCTACTTGGGCCGTCGGCCAATAAAATCCTGTACGGAATGCCTTTCCTACAAGGGCCCGAGCTGCAGCGTGGTGTCCGCCTAGTCCGGCATGAATTTTAGCCAGGAGGTTTCGCCCTTCCTCTTTGGAGATACACCTTTGAAGGACTCCGGTTGTGCTTTTCTTATAAAGTTCTCCCTCATAGACCTTGTAGGCTTTAGATCGCCGGACAATGCAGCGGGCCTCATTTTGGTCTTCGGGAAGCTCCTGCCTAAGCAAGTAGGCGAGGAATGGTTCTGTCCACGGGGCAATTACTGCCATTATGTCATGGGCTGAAGGTGTTGTGTCATCGGCTGAATCGCCGGTTGGTGCGGCTTGTTCCGGTTTGTTATTTCCAGACTCCTCTTCCCATAGTACGGATGGCTTGAAGAGCCGTTCCAGGAAGATGTTAGGAGGGACAGCGTCGCGTTTTGCGCCGATGCGTGCCAGTACGTCGGCTGCTTGGTTATTATCCCGGGCTACGTGATGGAATTCAAGTCCTTCAAACCGAGCTGACATTTTTAGGACAGCGTTGTGGTATGCTGCCATTTTCGGATCTTTGGCGTCAAAGTCTCCGTTTATTTGGGATATTGCGAGGTTTGAATCCCCGCGCACCTCTAGGCGTTGAATGCCCATGGAGATTGCCATCCGGAGACCATGTAAAAGGGCCTCGTATTCGGCTGCGTTGTTGGAGTCCGTGTACATTATCTGAAGTACGTATTGGACTGTGTCTCCGGGCGGGGACGTCAATACGACGCTAGCCCCCAATCCGGCTAACATTTTAGAGCCGTCGAAGTGCATAATCCAATTGGAGTATGCGCCGTACTCTTTAGGGAGTTCGGCTTTGGTCCATTCAGCGACAAAGTCAGCCAAAACTTGTGACTTTATAGCTCGCCGAGGTTTGTAAGTTATATCAAACGGTAAGAGCTCAATGGCCCATTTTGCAATCCTACCCGTCGCGGCGCGGTTGTTTATAATGTCGTTAAGTGGTACTTCAGAGGCCACTGTTATCAAACACTCTTGAAAGTAGTGTCGGAGCTTCCGGGATGCCATGAACACCGCGTATGCTATCTTCTGATAGTGCGGGTAACGGGACTTGCAGGGGGTTAACACAGTGGATACGTGGTATACTGGTTTTTGAAGAGGGAATTTATGCCCTTCTGTCTCTCGTTCGACGACGAGTACCGCGCTTACAACTTGATGCGTTGCCGTGATGTATAACAACATTGGTTCGCCCAGGTTGGGCGCAGCCAGGACCGGATTTGTTGCCAATATGGCCTTTATTTCTTCGAGTCCAGCGGTGGCAGCATCCGTCCACTCGAAGTGTTCGGTGCGCCTAAGGAGGCGATAGAGGGGCAATGCCTTTTCTCCTAGATGGGAGATAAAGCGGCTTAGAGCCGCCACGCATCCAGTCAATTTTTGTATTTGCTTGAGGTCTTTTGGGATATCTAGCTGTGACAGAGCTCGGATCTTGGCTGGGTTTGCTTCAATTCATCTACCGGATACGATGAAGCCCAGCAGCTTTCCAGCTGGTACGTCGAAAACGCATTTTTCCGGATTCAGCTTGATGTCATATGCTCTGAGGTTGTCGAATGTGAGCCTCAAGTCGTCTACTAGAGTTTCGACGTGTTTAGTTTTGACGACTACGTCGTCTACGTATGCCTCTACTGTTTTGCCGATCTGGGTAGCCAGACATGTCTGAATCATGCGCTGATATGTTGCGCCGGCGTTTTTAAGTCCGAAGGGCATCGTGTTGAAGCAGAATGGTCCATATGGAGTGATGAATGCCGTTGCGGCTTGATCCGCTTCTGCCATCTTGATTTGATGATAGCCGGAGTATGCGTCCAGGAAGCACAATGAGTCGTGCCCTGCAGTGGCATCGATGATTTGGTCGATGCGGGGGAGGGGGAAGGGATCCTTTGGGCAGGCTTTATTTAGGTCTTTGAAATCGACACATAGGCGCCAGGATTTGTCCTTCTTTGGTACCATTACCAGGTTTGCTAGCCAATCCGGATGTTTGATGTCTCTGATGAATCCGGCTTCCAATAGTTTGGCTAGCTCTTCTCCCATTGCCTGTCTTTTGGGTTCGGAAAATCGTCGAAGAGCCTGTTTGACTGGCTTGAATCCTTTTAGGATGTTTAGGCTGTGTTCTGCCAATCTGCGTGGGATTCCGGGCATATCCGAGGGGTGCCAGGCAAAAATGTCCCAATTTTCCCGAAGGAATTCTCGCAGTGCGGCGTCTACATCAGGGTTCAATTGTGCCCCGATGGAGGCCGTCTTTGTCGGGTCCGTTGGGTGGACCTGGAATTTTACTATTTCATCTGCTGGTTTAAAGGAGGTGGACTTGGATCTCTTATCGAGTATCACATCGTCCCTATTCACCGTAGAGCGCAGCGCGGTGAGTTCCTCTGCCGCTAGGGCTTCGGATAGTGCCTCTAAGGCTAATGCGGCTGTCTTGTTTTCGGCGCGGAGTGCTATGTCCGGATCACTAACGAGAGTGATTATTCCGCCGGGCCCAGGCATTTTGAGCTTCATGTACCCGTAATGGGGTACGGCTTGAAAAATTGTGAATGCCTCTCGTCCTAATATAGCGTGATATCCGCTGTTGAACGGGGCCACTTGGAACGTGACTTCTTCGGATCTGTAATTGTCCGGCGAGCCGAATACCACATCGAGTGTGATTTTTCCTGTGCAGCGCGCCTCCCGGCTAGGGATTATTCCTCTAAAGGTTGTGCTGCTTCGCTCAATGCGGCTCCAGTCTATTTCCATTTTTTGAAGGGTTTCCTCGTAGATGAGGTTTAATCCGCTGCCGCCATCCATGAGGACTTTTGTAAGTCGAAAGCCGTCCACTATTGGACTAAGTACCAGTGCGGCTGGAGCTCGGGCTGTTCGGAATTTAGGTTCGTCGCTGGCGTTGAAGGTGATGGCTGTGTCGCTCCATGGATTGGTTGTTGCTACTTGGTAGACTTCGGCGAGGCTGCGGATTGTTCGTTTCCGCATATTATTTGATGCGAAAGTCTCGAAGACTGTTGATACCGTACCGATGTTGTTGGAGTGGTTTTCCGGGGCTAGAAGCTCCTCTCCACTTTTGGCCACCTGCCGTAATATCCAACATGCTCGAAGGCTATGTGTTGGGACGGCGCCTTCTGTACTGTGAATTTTACAGGGTCCGCTAAGCCATCCCTCCAGTACGGTTCCGTGCCCTTTATGGGGTTTTTGCTTTTTGGTTTTTGTATCTGGTGCCTGAGTGTAATGCACCCTTTTGTTGCGGACTAGGGTTGTATTCGGGGCCGGATTGTCCCAAAACTTATTTTCGGTTGTCCGGAAACTCTCCATCGCACAGTACTTTCGTACTATGGACGCCAGGTCGGCGAAGCGTGTAATTTCACGACGGCTGACGGCGTTCAAGATTCCCTCGTCCGTGCAATTATTGCAAAAAATTGAGATTGCGTTTTCCTCTCGGCAGTCCTTTATCCTGTCCATAACCAGGAGGAATCTGGCCCAGTAGTGATGTACTGTCTCAGCGGGCTCTTGCCGGATTAGAGATAGATCGCATATGTCTGGGCGGGTGGGTGGAATTAAGTCCGGAACCCTACCCATCTCAAGGCTCGAAGGCCGAGAAGTTTCCAAATTTGGAAGCTTGGATTGCTGGACGTTGTCCAACGAGTCTGGTCCGATGCCTGACTTTAAGTTCAGTGCTTGATCGAAGTCCGTCCCTCCGCGGGAATCCGGCATGGGGGGTTCGGGAGCCCGGACCTGACTAGTTTTCAATACAGGAGAAGAGTCGCCGCATTGTTCCTCTACCACTGCAACGTGGTGGGTGACCTGGGGAGAGTTAATCTCTCTCAGATCGGTTTTAAGCCCAATCTGATTGTAGTCTGTAGCGACTCCCAGGGCGGCGATGCGATCCAAGAGCTCGTTTACGGACGAGAGCTCTATTGGATCCAGCCGCTCGGCGAATTCCGAGCGGACGTGAAGATTGCTTTTGACGACTTGAGAGGTCATTGTCGAAGCGGTGGCCGGACAGGCGGTCATAAGAAAACCACCTAGCCGGATAGTTTGGCCGGCGGCCAAGGCTCCTTTGGCGAAAATACCGTCCTTGAAGACGGGAGGAGGCATCCTTCCTATCGGTGACGGCACAGAGGAACTCTCAATGAAAGCACCAATGTCGGTGTCAAAACCGACGGATCTCGGGTAGGGGGTCCCGAACTGTGCGTCTAGGCGGATGGTAACAGGAGACAAGGGACACGATGTTTTACCCAGGTTCGGGCCCTCTTGATGGAGGTAAAACCCTACGTCCTGCTTGATTGATATTGATATTGTAGATGTTTACAAGAGTGGATCTACCACGAGATCAAGGAGGCTAAACCCTAGAAGCTAGCCTATGGTATGATTGTAATGGTTGTTATTGTCCTACGGACTAGAGCCATCCAGTTTATATAGACACCGGAGAGGGCTAGGGTTACATAGAGTCGGTTACAATGGTAGGAGATCTACATATCCGTATCGCCAAGCTTGCCTTCCACGCCAAGGAAAGTCCCATCCAGACACGGGACGAAGTCTTCAATCTTGTATCTTCATAGTCTTGGAGTCCGGTCGATGATGATAGTCCGGCCAATGATAGTTCGGCCGATGATGGTAGTCCGGCTATCCGGACACCCCCTAATCCGGGACTCCCTCAATGCCTCATGGGCAAGATGACTAAAATTCTGTTCTCCGGAACAATGGAGCGAGCCAATGACTTATTGGAAATAATACATACCGATGTATGCGATCAAAGGAGTGTTGAGGCACGCGGTGGGTATTGTTATTTTCTGACCTTTACAGATGATTTGAGTAGATATGGGTATATCTACTTAATGAAACACAAGTCTAAAACATTTGAAAAGTTCAAAGAATTTCATAGTGAAGTGGAGAATCATCATAATAAGAAAAGAAAGTTTGGATGATCTCATCATGGAGGCGAATATTTGAGTTACAAGTTTGGCATTCATTTAAAACAATGTGGAATAGTTTCGCAACTCACGCCACCTGGAACACCGCAGCGTAATGGTGTGTCCGAACATCATAACATACTTTATTAGATATGGTGCGATCTATGATGTCTCTTACCGATTTACCACTACATTTTGGGGTTATGCATTAGATACAGCTGCATTCACGTTAAATAGGGCATCTTCTAAATCCATTGAGACAACACCGTATGAACTATGGTTTGGCAAGAAACCTAAGCTGTCGTTTCTTAAAGTTTGGTGTTGCGACACTTATCAAAAGGCTTCAGCCTGATAAGCTCGAACCCGAATCGTAGAAGTGCGTCTTCATAGGATACCCTAAGGAAACAATTGGGTACACCTTCTACCACAGATCCTAAGGCAAGATCTTTGTTGACAAGAATGGAACATCTCTAGTGGAGTTTCTCTCGAAAAAAGTGAGTGGGAGGAAAGTAGAACTTGATAAGGTAATTATACCTTCTCTCAATTTGGAAAGTAGCACATCATAGAAATCCGCTCCCGTGATGCCTACACCAACTAGGGAGGAAGCTAATGATGATGATCATGAAACTTCGGATCAAGTTACTACTGGACCTCGTAGGTCGAACAGAGCATGTTCCGCACCAGAGTGGTACGGTAATCGTGTTCTGGAAGTCATGTTACTATACCATGACGAACCTACGAACTATGAAGAAGCTATGATGAGCCCAAATTCCGATAAATGGCTTGAGGCCATGGAATCTGAGATAGGATCCATGTATGGGAACAAAGTGTGGACTTTGATGGACTTGCCCGATGATCAGCGAGACATAGGGAGTAAATGGATCTTCAAGAAGAAGACTGACAGTGATGGTAATGTTACTATCTACAAAGCTCGACTTGTCACAAAAGGTTTTTTGACAAGTTCAAGGAGTTAACTACGATGAGACTTTCTCACCCGTAGTGATGCTTAAGTCTATTCGAATCATGTTAGCAATTGCCGCATTTTATGATTATGAAATCTGGCAAATGGACGTAAAAAATGCATTCCTTAATGGATTTCTTAAAGAAGAGTTGTATATGATGTAACCAGAAGGTTTTGTCAATCCTAAAGGTGCTAACAAAGTGTGCAAGCTCCAGCGATCCATTTATGGACTGATGCAAGCATCTCAGAGTTGGAATATACGCTTTGATAAGGTGATCAAAGCATATGGTTTTATACAGACTTTCGGAGAAGCCTGTATTTACAAGAAAGAGAGTGGGAGTTCTGTAGCATTTCTAATATTATATGTGGATGACATATTGTTGATTGGAAATGATGTAGAATTTCTAGATAACATAAAAGCATACTTGAATAAGAGTTTTTCAACGAAAGACCTCGATGAAGCTGCTTATATATTGGGCATCATGATCTATAGAGATAGATCAAGACGCTTAATAGGACTTTCACAAAGCACATACCTTGACAAAGTTTTGAAGAAGTTCAGAATGAATCAGTCAAAGAAAGAGTTCTTGCCTATGTTACAAGGTGTGAAGTTGAGTCAGACTCAAAGCCCGACCAATGCAGAAGATAGAGAGAAAATGAAAGTCATTCTCTATGTCTCAGCCATAGGTTCTATCGTGTATGCTATGTTGTGTACCAGACCTGTTGTGTATCCTATGCCAAGTAGTCGAATCTAAAAAGAGAAACCATACTTATCGTTTAAGTATATGTAGCCATACAAACTTTCAGTGCTACTATCATAAACACTACACGAGGAAATTGATATGAAAAGCACCTTACAAGTATCTATTAGATTAACACCAAATAGTTATCTGGATCGGACAGAAATACCAAAAAAATACCAAAATTAAGCACATATATAGACATGAAAAAAAATCATTGCTCAAAACATTTTTGATTGAGTTACATGTTTTCTCTTGGGTCGCCCTCTCTTGCATTTGTGCACCTTTGAAAATGTTTTGTTAACATGTGTGGTTTACTGGTCATTGGATCTTCGCTCTACAGCACTGTCACAGATCAGCCAAAGCCTCATTTCTTCAGATCCGGATCCTCTAATATTAAGAAGGAAAGTTAGAGAAGCTACAATCCCCTAACTTTCCTTCTTGCAATCCATATGATTAAGGCTAAAATGATTTAAATAAATATGCAAATTATAGATTTAATGTGTAAATTCATAATCATTACATACAAACAATTCATGGTGAAATAAAATTAATTATAGATTATTTATATCTACAGTAAATATTCATAGTAAATAATCCACTAAACGTCTTTAACATTCCTTCTTCATTTTACACTATGATTACACTGTAGCATCGTGACTTTGCTTCTCTAAGTTAGAGGATCCGCCTCCCATTTCTTAGGGCCCAACTATATCCATCGTTCATTTACGTGACCTGGCCTCAACATTTTTTGATTCTAAGAGCATCTCTAGCATATTCATCAACCGTCTGTCCCGCAAAACTCGTTTATGGTATCCCGAAAACGTTTTTTGCAGGACGCCGGACGCTGAGCCACAGCAGATCCTGCATACCGAGCCCGCATACTTAAACTTACATTTGGCGCTTAAAACTAGATCGCCCGAGTTCATCATACATAGCATATGGGAGTTCATCTAGTACATACCATACGGAGTTCACTACAAACCAAAAATAAACATAGCAAAGGGAAAACTAACACACTAGCATACTACATCTACTCGTTGCCGGAGTCGCCGTCGCCGCCCTCGTTGTCGGAGTCGGAATCGCCACCCTCATCGCCGGAGTCGCTATCGCAGGGCAGGGCTTTGTTTTCGTGGAGGGTGTAGTAGATCAGCATACCGGAGAGGGTCGAGGCGAGCTGGTACTCCTCCCGAAGCGCCGGCATGTGCGCGGCCGCAGTTGCATCTCCGGTGGTGGCGGCCTCCTTCGCCTCCCACCATGCGTGCTCGGCTGCCCGGAGCCACTGGATGGAAGGATAGAAGAGCCTCCCGAGTTGCCGGAAAGTCGCCCACTCCCGCGAGTAGGCTCGCGGGATTTCGCACCGCCGGTGCGTGCCTGCTCCCTATGCTTCTCAGACACGGGAAGGCAGAGAGAGGAGCTGTCGGCCTCGTCGTCGTTGCGCCACTTGTGGCCGGTGAACACACCACGCCCGCCGAACCCCCCGCCGCAATCGAACCCATTGTGCCCGCGAACCCCCCGCCGCTGCCACGCCCTGCACCCACGGACGCCATCTCCGCCAAGATTTCGGTGATCAAATGCGCCGGAAATCGCTGCCGAAGGGGAAGAGATTTCTCATCGGAGTTTTGATTTTGTGGTGGAGATGGATGAAGGGAATGACATACGGGAACCCTAAAATGACCCAACGCCCCGTATATATATACTGGAATGCTGGTCGGTTTACGGTCCGCCAGTAAAAAAATTATGGGCCGGGCCCTTTTTTATGGACCTGCTCGAACCGTATTTTATTTCACTCCGTAGAACGGCCGGAAAAACGCAGTTCGCATGGACTTATACAAGATTTGCTACAGATGCTCTAAACAAAAGATATTCCTTCACGGCCAAGTCGAACGTAGGCGCTACGAAACGCGAATGCACAGAGCGCCACCAGCAGCCGCACGATCGGGATCGAGCGGACGAGACACAACCACCATCCCAGCCGCCCGTCCCACGATCGAGAGGCCGCGGATAAACCCTAGGCGCCCGTGAGATCCTATATAAGGCGGGGCCGACGGCATCCATCCCTCCTCCACCTCCCACCTCATCGCCGCCGCAGGCTTTGACTCCATCGCCTCCTCCCTCCTCCTCTTCGTCTCCGGCAGGCCAGGTACCCCTCCCCGCCGCCCGCCGGCCGTTCCCGCGCCGGCGGTTCCTTCCTCTCGCTTTTACGCCGTCGCATCTGTAGGCCGTTCGCGCGCCAGTAGGTGATATATCGGTCGATCTGGTCGGTTTCGTTTCTTAGCCTGTCGCGTGAGCTGATTACCTAGATGGCTAGATCTGCTCGGTTAGCCTCTTCGCCTTGCTTTGTTTAATCTCGAGCCTGTCGCATGGACTTGTTGTGTTGGTCTCCGAGGATCTGAATCTGGATCACCATCATGTTGTAATTGATAGATTGATGCGATCTGTATGCCTTTTGTTCTAGACTAGCCCTGCTGTAGAGCGATTAGTTTATTTCCAATCTTTGGCCTAGGTTGATGAGGATCTCGTGATATCTAATCCTGTAGCACCAGTTTGTACTATCCTGCAGTTTTTAGTTGGATTGGTACGGAATTACTCGAGTTTTGATATGTTTAGTTTGCACTGGTCTTTGTTCGCAAATTGGAGATGCAAAAAGTGCCCATCGTCTAATGGTAAAGACTGAAGGCCCCCTTGCGGGGCCTTCTCATATAGGTTCGATTCCTATTGGGTGCTTCTGCAGACGATCCCCTGCATCTCCAATTTGCTCTCTACCTGAACTGCCTTGTTAAGTAGTTGCCTTGCCTGCTAATCTTGTCCCATCGGATTAGAACATGCTTGGCTACTTGACAAGGTATTCTGGTCTTTGTTTATCTTAATCTTCTGTTAGGAATCATTTGGAATAGTTTTACATCCCTTATGTGATGAATTTGAATTATTGTAGTGGTGCTATCACTGAATCTAACTGTTTTCTCTGGCACTGTTTGTGTCTGTTGGTGGTTTGTTGCAGTATTATTAGTGCAATTCTAGCTGTTATGTAGTTTCAAGTCTAGTTCTGCTTGCCTGTCAAGTATTGCCTGATAATTTAAATGTTTGCCAATGATTGTATGTTTTCATATTATTGTTTCAGATTATCACTCATTTGAATGTGAAGCAGTAGTATTGAATTTCTTGTACTCATATTACCATCCCTAATTGTCTATGCAGGTAGTTAACAGCTCCAGCAGCCATGGGAAAGGAGAAGATCCACATCAGCATTGTGGTCATTGGCCATGTTGACTCTGGCAAGTCAACCACGACTGGCCACCTCATCTACAAGCTTGGAGGCATTGACAAGCGTGTGATCGAGAGGTTCGAGAAGGAAGCCGCTGAGATGAACAAGAGGTCTTTCAAGTATGCCTGGGTGCTTGACAAGCTCAAGGCTGAGCGTGAGAGGGGTATCACCATTGATATTGCTCTCTGGAAGTTCGAGACCACCAAGTACTCCTGCACTGTCATTGATGCTCCTGGTCACCGTGATTTCATCAAGAACATGATCACTGGGACCTCCCAGGCTGATTGTGCTGTGCTTATCATTGACTCCACCACTGGTGGTTTTGAGGCTGGTATCTCCAAGGATGGCCAGACCCGTGAGCACGCTCTCCTTGCGTTCACTCTTGGTGTGAAGCAGATGATCTGCTGCTGCAACAAGGTATACTTTTATTCAACTTTCAATTGCCATGTTTATGAGTGACCATTTGATTTGTGCACCATCTATCAACTTGATAAGGCTCAGAATTACTTATCTAATGTCAATGTTCATTAGTACAGAAAACATCCTCTAAACTGATTGACATACTTTTGCTATCCACTTGATGTTAAGGTTCAGTGTTTTTTGGTCAATGCCAATGTTGTTTAGCACATAGTTCCTGTAAACTGATTGACATCAGTGTCATTCTAGTAATATGTGTTGACCAATTTGGTTTTTCTTAATTTAGGAATGCACTATATGCTTCTTGTTTTAAGGTTCAGAACTGCTTAGTAAATGTCCAGGTTCAGTTTATGAACTTGCTAATCTTTGGTGATTTTGTTGTATAAGTTCACCCAGTAGTTCTTATCATGTAGTAGTTCTCATCATATATGTTACTTTGTTATGCATCTTTGATAAGTGCAACTGTTTGTTTGGTTGCTATCTCTTATTCCATGCAACTTCCATCAGTACTTGGGTATATATATATGATGTTTCTCATTTTTTCATCTCTTATTCTGTGCAACTTCCATGAGCACTCGGGTATATACATGTATGCTGTTTCTCATTTGTGTTTGTTTGCACTGTTACTTTTCAATGATTCTGTTTATCTGATGAGTTTGCTCTTATGATCTGTTCCAGATGGATGCCACCACTCCTAAGTACTCGAAGGCCCGTTATGAAGAAATTGTCAAGGAAGTCTCTTCATACCTGAAGAAGGTCGGTTACAACCCTGACAAGGTTCCCTTCGTTCCCATCTCTGGGTTCGAGGGTGACAACATGATTGAGAGGTCCACCAACCTTGACTGGTACAAGGGCCCCACCCTTCTTGAGGCCCTGGACCAGATCAATGAGCCCAAGAGGCCCTCCGACAAGCCCCTGCGTCTTCCCCTTCAGGACGTCTACAAGATTGGTGGCATTGGAACTGTGCCAGTGGGGCGTGTTGAGACTGGAGTCATCAAGCCAGGCATGGTTGTCACCTTTGGTCCTACTGGCCTGACCACTGAGGTGAAGTCTGTGGAGATGCACCACGAGTCTCTCCTGGAGGCGCTTCCTGGTGACAATGTCGGCTTCAACGTCAAGAACGTGGCCGTCAAGGATCTCAAGCGTGGATACGTCGCTTCCAACTCCAAGGACGACCCTGCCAAGGAGGCTGCCAACTTCACCGCCCAGGTCATCATCATGAACCACCCTGGCCAGATCAGCAACGGCTATGCCCCGGTGCTGGACTGCCACACGTCCCACATTGCTGTCAAGTTCGCTGAGATCCAGACCAAGATTGACCGGCGGTCTGGCAAGGAGATTGAGGCGGCGCCCAAGTTCCTGAAGAACGGTGATGCCGGGTTCGTCAAGATGATCCCCACCAAGCCCATGGTGGTGGAAACCTTTGCCCAGTACCCTCCCCTGGGCCGGTTTGCTGTGCGCGACATGAGGCAGACGGTTGCCGTGGGCGTTATCAAGGCCGTGGAGAAGAAGGATCCGACCGGCGCCAAGGTGACCAAGGCTGCGGCCAAGAAGAAATGAGATGGTGTCAGGTTCTTTACTGCATCTATGGTGGTGGTGGCGGTGGCGGTATTTGGTGGTGGTGATAGTTGTTCTAGTCGTTTTGAGAACTTGTTAAGCTTCGGTTATTTGTGTCGAGCAGTGTTGGAACTGCTTATTGCTCTGGTCATTGTATCGTTCGGTTGTGTTGGTGGAACTATGTCAGTTGATGTTGCTACTAAATATAGTCGTCATGTTTGGAGTCGTTTTATATCAGTTGATCATGTTTCTTGTCATGCAAAGTTGAATTTTTGTTTTGCTTCCTTAACTATTCCTATTCCTGTGCTTCTTTTGCAGCCAGAATATTTCTTCTTCAGTTGTCCACTTTGCAGCTCCGAGTATGCTCTGAGATTAGGTGTTTGTTTTAGGATTGTTTTACAAACAGATGCCTTCGGTTTTTCTTTTTGCGGTAGTATTTTTTTATTCATCAAATGATGACGATATCGGTTACAATCAGAGAAGAGATAAAATCGGAGTCAGATTAGGATGACCGCTACACTAAAAAACGTTAGTA
The DNA here is from genome assembly GCF_018294505.1 of Triticum aestivum. NCBI lineage: Eukaryota > Viridiplantae > Streptophyta > Magnoliopsida > Poales > Poaceae > Triticum > Triticum aestivum. The sequence continues at coordinate 64,960,610 of NC_057798.1, forward strand.
TTGGACGGAGGGAGTTAAAATAGTTCCCGCGCTGACTTTTCGCGGAGGTAAATTTGCCTAAGTCCCAGATCTGTGTAATTTTCATGCCATATTCGACCTGTTGTATCTCCGCATCCGTAACCCCGTTTTGTGCGTGTAATATGTCAAATTGTTCGTCTTGAAGAGTACATCATTTCATTTCATTGCATCATTTCATTTCATTGCATCATGTTCATTTGAGGTCATCTTGATGCCCGAATCATCGTTGCAAGAGTGCTTCATAATGTTATCTGCTGTCTGTTAACAGAACTAGCTCTTTTGTCATTTTTGCCATGTTTGATGTGTGCATCCTATAAGGTTGATGTCTACATGTGTTTTGAACTATGCCATGTCTTCTTTACAAAGGTGCTTATCATGTATTTTTGTGATCAATGTGTTGACTAGCACAAGCATGCAAACTAGACTTCATGATATTGCTGATTTTAGTCCCTGTTCTGCTGTTATTTTGATTCCATGTAAACATGATGTTACAGAGAAATCCATGCATATTTTGAGATACTTCAGTAAGGGTGTTTTGAACATATGGTTGTTCTCTATCCATTCATGTCCCTGGTTGTAATTATGGAGTGGTCTAGCATGTCATTTTCGTGCTCTATTTTTGCTTCAAAATGTTTCCTGGCAGATTGTTTACATGTTATTCAATTTTGCCAAAATTGTTTTAGTTGATCCTTGCATGCTATGGACTTGGTCTTGCCTTGGTTGGTTACATAAATATGTCTTCTTGATGATGCTATGCTTATCTTGTCATGCAATGACTTGTGGTGAGTGAATCGAGCTTGTTAAGTAGGGTACTTGCTGTTGCTGTTTTGCTAGGCTGAATCTATTATTTCGTGATGCTATGTAAACCTGCTGCTACTAGTCATTCTATGCATAATCTGAAGATGTTCACTAAATATATTTTGTTCTACATGTTATGCTCTATCCATTCATGCACCTGGTTGCAATTATATCTTGATGTAGCTTGTTCATATCTTGCTCCAAAATTGCTTCATACTGTTGCTGTCAGCCTGTTAACATGAAGTTCAGTTGTTGCCATGATTGTTGCTAGTGTTCCATGCACCCTATGACCTTGCTCTTGCCATGCTTAACTTCACAAATATGCCTTCTTGCTGTTGGTTGCCTTGCCATGCCATGTATTGCTCTGTGGTGAGTGGTACAAGCTCATCAACATGCCTTCATAATTCTGTTTCTGCCATGTAGGAATATGTATTATAACTTGCCATGTTTAGATGGGTGCCATCATATTTTCTGATCCTTTTTGCCTCATGGTCACTAAAGGATATTTAATCTATGCTTTTAGTAGATTCATGACATGCCTTTGTTTGCTATGATAAGTTCCTGTAACATGTTGTTTGATAGCTCTAAACATTGCAACCTGATGTTATTTCTGTTAAAGTCTGAATTGTTATTACTTGCAATCTTGCCATGTGTGTTTGAACATGTTCTAGTGTTTTCTGAAGATAGCTCAGTGTTCATGTTTTGTTGTACTTTACCTGTACATCATGTCCATGCCTTTTGTTTTTATGTTGGATGCTGTAGCATGTTGTTTTGATGCTTGCAATATGCCTAGTTGCTGTTTTGGACAACTTGTCCTTTAAACTTGTATAGTGTGCATGTGTTGAACCGTTGCTCCGTTTTGAGTGTGCTCTATATGAAACTTGCTTAGAATTGCATATAGTTTCATATTATCATGTTGCATCCTTGTTTTGGTGTGTTTGCTTGATGTTTGTATGCATTTTGCATCAATGTCATGTTTAACTTGTTTTGCTCATATCTTCTAGGCCGTAGCTCCGAACTAAATGAACTTTATATGTAACTTGACTAGAATCTCATGTAGATCATCTTGGTGCATCTTAACTTGCTGTTTAACAACTTAAACATAAGGTTTATTCAGATCTGGACCAATTTCGAAATATGCTTATGAGGACTTACCAGAATTGTTATATGTTGTTCCCGGCCTCATTTAAACTTGCCTTGAAGTGTTGCTCTTGTTTGCATCATCTCTTGCCATGAGTAGCTTTATGTAGCTTTGTCATGCATCATGCTTGTTGTGCATCATGCCTTGTTCATGTGTGGTGTGTTTACTATGTTGTGTGCTTCTTTTCGATAGTTCCCGTTTCGTTGCGATCGTGAGAATTCGTTCGTCTACGCTTGGTTCGTCTTCGTGGATTCATCTTCTTCATGGACTCGTTCTTCTTCCTTGCGGGGTTTCAGGCAAGATGACCGCTACCCTGGATCTCGCTACTATCATTGCTATGCTAGTTGCTTCGTTCTATCGCTATGCTGCGTTACCTATCACCTGTTTATCAAGCCTCCCATATTGCCATGAACCTCTAACCTTTGACACCTTTCCTATGCAAACCGTTGTTTGGCTATGTTACCGCTTTTGCTCAGTCCCTCTTATAGCGTTGCTAGTTACAGGTGAAGTTGAAGATTTCTCCATGGTGGACAGGATTTTGGTTGGGATATCACAATATCTCTTATTTAATTAATGCATCTATATACTTGGTAAAGGGTGGAAGACTCGGCCTTATGCCTGGTGTTTTGTTCCACTCTTGCCGCCCTAGTTTCCGTCATACCGGTGTTATGTTCCCGGATTTTACGTTCCTTACGCGGTCGGGTGATTTATGGGACCCCCTTGACAGTTCACTTTGAATAAAACTCCTCCAGCAAGGCCCAACCTTGGTTTTACCATTTGCCTCACCACCACCTATACCTTTCCCTTGGGTCGGCCAACCCAAGGGTCATCTTTATTTTAGCCCCCCCGGGCCAGTGCTTGTCTAAGTGTTGGTCCGAACCGGGCAGACTGCGGGGCCACCTCGGGGCAACTCGAGGGCTGGTTTTACTCGTAGGCTGACCTATCCGGCGTTGCCCTGAGAACGAGATATGTGCAGCTCCTATCGGGATTGTCGGCGCATCGGGCGGCTTTGCTGCTCTTGTTTTACCATTGTCGAAATGTCTTGTAAACCGGGATTCCGAGTCTGATCGGGTCTTCCTGGGAGAAGGTATATCCTTCATTGACCGCGAGAGCTTATCATGGGCTAAGTTGGGACACCCCTGCAGGGTATAATCTTTCGAAAGCCGTGCCTGCGGTTATAGGCAGATGGGAATTTGTTAATGTCCGATTGTAGATAACTTGACACCAGATCCGAATTAAAACGCATCAACCGCGTGTGTAGCCGTGATGGTCTCTTTTCGGCGGAGTCCGGGAAGTGAACATGGTTTCTGGGTTATGTTTGACGTAAGTAGGAGTTCAGGATCACTTCTTGATCATTGCTAGCTTCACGTCCGTTCCTTTTGCTCTCTTCTCGCTCTTATTTGCGTATGTTAGCCACCATATCATGCTTAGTCGCTGCTGCAGCCTCACCACTTTACCCCTTCCTTTCCCTTTAAGCTTTGCTAGTCTTGATACCCATGGTAATGGGATTGCTGAGTCCTCGTGGCTCAGAGATTACTACAACAACAGTTGCAGGTACAGGTTATGCGATGATCATGACGCGAGAGCGATATTTGCTTGTCTTGGAGTTCTTCTTCTGCTTCTTCTTTGATCAGGGGATAGGTTCCAGGTCGGCAGCCTGGGATAGCAGGGTGGATGTCGGTTGAGTTTTTGTTTGTGTTTCATCCGTAGCTGGATGATGCTCTTATGTACTGTGATGTTGTATTCGTGTGGCATTGTATGCCTCTTGTATGTATCCCCATCTTTTATGTAATGTTGATGTAATGATATCCACCTTGCAAAAGCGTTTTAATATGCGGGTCTATCCTTGGTGGGACCTTCGAGTTCCTTTTGGATAGGGTCGCATATTGGGCGTGACAAGTTGGTAATCAGAGCCATCCCCGACTTAGGAGCCCCCTGCTTGATTGTTTGCTGGCGTTGTTGAGTCTAGAACAAAAATGTTTTGAGTCTTAGGATTATATATATCGGAGAGTAGGATTCTTTTTACTCCTCAGTCCCTTCGTCGCTCTGGTGAGGTCTCCTAACGTAGATGTTTTCTCTTTCCTCTCCTCAAATTTCACTAATTTTTTTAGGATCACGCGGGTATCTTGGAATCGTTCCGATGGTTTTGTGACGAGAACATTGTTCTTGGTGCCTCCTGTCTTTTATGTGGCATTGACCAGGGGAGTTGAGCTCCGAGGTGTTGTCGTCATAATTTTATCGTTGCAGTTCTGGAATACCTGAGTTTTGCCGACATTGAAAATCTCTTTTATGCAGTTGTTGGTGAGATAACCTCGACGCCACCCAGTACCAGGGCGGGAGTTCGAGAGTATTGCCATAGCTCGTATAACGGATGCTTTTCGAAGGTTGAGGTACACGATTTCCGAAGGTTTCTTGGTTATGTGTTGACGGATGGATACGACTGGATGTAGGGATTGTTAGTTTGGGTGAGATATATTGCTTCCCCTGTATCCCCAACACCTGATTGCATAACCAGAAAGTTTCGGGAGTTTTATAGGTGGGAATTCAAGTAGCTCTAGTTTTATCTTTCCAACAGACACATGATACGATATGGGATCTATCATATGTTTGTTCCGGCTTATTCTGCAAGCCAAATCCTTTGTTTTGTTTCATTTGTGGTATTCGAGTTGCTTCAAAGTCAAATGTTGAATCCATACCTTTCCTAAATGGTTTTCTCATATTGCTATGTGAATACTAATCCTTCTTGATCATTGAGGTCGTCATGTTAATTCTTTTCCAACCGGTGTGCTTCTCTTCAAGTGGATCCGATCATCTCAACATCCGCAGATCAATTCTAAGTTTTCTCAACGGTGTTTGTTTCATTCATCCCAAGTTGTCTTTGTTTTCCCGCCCTCCCACCCTTAACTTCAAGGACTCAGATTTCTTAATCAAGTATCCATTTATTCATGTGAAGTCACTCCACCCCTTTTCAATTAATGTTTTGATCCGGTGATCCCTCGTGAAGATACTAACGGAGCTTCAAGTTCAGTATTCTTCGTCTCTTTTCTTTTCCGGTGGATTAATTTCAAGTTTCGATGTTGATCATATCTCTTCCTTTTGGTTCACATATCTTCTCATGTGAATTTCTTATCCAAGGCTCTCTTATTTATTCACCTTGCCCAGTTCATATCCGGAGTGCTCAAGATATCTCAGAAGATTCGTGTTTCCATTCTCAATCCATTCAAGATATTTGGAGATTATTATCTCATTCAAGTCATTTAATTCAACCGACGCAATCCCCCCTTTCAATCAATCGTTCAACAGTGTTTTCCTTTTGAGTGGGCCCTAACCCACATGTCTTTTCCCAGGATCTTACCTGACTCTTCTAATTTTTCTGGAGCTATTCCCAAATTCCTTTTGAAGTTTGACGTAAGAATGAATTTTCATCAGTCACATGCCCTCTCCAAGGTCGTTTTCAAATTATTTTTAATTGTTGGCTCAACCTCTTTGTTTTTCATTCTTCCGGAGTGTCTCAACAATTCATGATGGTTCTCATCATCATTCTCAACATTTGAAGACCGAAGAAGGATTTCTCTTAAATCTTGCTCCATTCTGTTCAAGATTCATGGTTCTAGCTTGCCGCCATCTTCTCATAATTGTTTTCGATGGTGAGAATTCTTTTCACCCATCGAGAGCAATTCAGGAGTCTTTTCAGTTTGATTCTCCGGAGCCAATCATCTCAGAATTATTCATTCTCAGCTTTCAACTCTTGTCTGGAATTCTTCCGGTGCATCGTCCAAATATCCTCTAATCAGTTCATGATCTCTTCGTTCTCTTTTATCTAAATCCCCTCAAGTATCTTCATTCATTTTCCAGTTCTTCCCGGTGATTTGTGCCTTTGTTACTTTCATTTTCAATTCTTGCGGTGGTTCTTTCAACATTTCACTTCCTTCATTATCATATCAATTCATTCATTGTTTCCAAATCCCACCGGTGGTTCCATCAATACCTTCTCAAGTTTATGCTATATCTCTCTTAATCCTTTCTACGAGAATAAGTAGTATGCCAAATCCATTGCTTGTCATCAATTTAATTTGATGAAGGATAAGCATACAATAAATCTTATTCTTATTTCCTCGAGGTGATTCAATTCTTTTCTTCCGGAGATTGTTCCTGATGAAGTAATTCTCGGTTCTAGTGTTTTATCTTTTCTTTTCCGGAGTTCCAAGTTTTCTCGGTTATATCATCGCAAGGCTTCACCTTGTGTTTTCAACTTCTCTTTCTTTCTATCATCCTTTTATTACTGGAGTTCTTCATGGAGTCTCTACATGGTGGTTCATCAAGGATTCTTTTCATTCTTCAATTGTTCTTCAAGATTTCTCTCGAAGTTACGATCTGCCAAGCTATACTCTGAAATAAACATGGTGCCCAACACATGTTTTGTTTTTGTGAGGAGCTCAAGTATTCTTCTTCTTGCATTTCAAAGTGCTATTCTTTCTACCTTATCTTTTGAGATGGTGTTATGTCACTCTTGACAATTTCCTTCATGTTTCATGATTCATATGTTGTCAAGAATGAGGTATTTTAAATCCATCAATCTCTTCGTTGGAGTTATCTTGTGTCATATTTCACCTAAAGCCTTCCCTAAGGAATGTTGTATTGTGGTGCTTATAAATGACCCAAGTTCTTCACTTATCCTCCCGGTGGAATAAGTTTCTTGTCTCCTTGTTCATATCAATCCAATCTATTGTTTCCATTAGTGGCTGAATTTCACCTCATCATTTTTAAATGTTTGCCATAAGCCCACAACAAGCTTGTGCTTTTCGTTGTTGATTTTCCAACAACTCCGTTCAACTCTTCTTTGCAAGTATGCTTTCCAAGTTCATTTGTGGCAAAAGTTGGCATTTTCTTCTCCATTCTGTTATTCCAATGATCTATCTTCTATTCTTTCTTTCGGAGGCTTTGTGAGGTTGCTCTCCTTGACCCATCATCTCGTTTTGTCAAGATCATGTTATTTTCTTGCTTATCCATTTAACCGGAGTGTTGCCCGAATTCTTCCTCTCTCATCTTGTTTTGACCGGAGTGGTTTCTAATTCTATCTTGTCCATTAAACTCTTGATTCATGTCTTTGCAACCTTCAAGTTCTTGTGGTGCTCCTTGTTTCTATTTTTCTACCGCAGTGCTCTCAATTGTGTTCAACTCCGTTGTGTTCTTTCTTTCAACTTTTCAACCTCTCAAGGTTCTTTGGTTTCACTCTTTTGTCGAAGAAGCAACTTAGTTTTACCTCTTCTCTTCCTCTTCCGTTTCTCTCCGGTGCCATCCTAGATCTCGGGACGAGATCCTCTTGTAGTGGTGGAGTGTTGTAATGCCCCGAGACCGACGCTTCAGATGCCTTCCAGGGTTTCCGAGTTTCGTTGTGTGATTTTGTTTTGTTCGTGCATTCATCTCTACATCATGAGCATTGCATCATGTCATCATGCCATCATATCATTAATTTTAAAAACTCATCTAAATAAATTGTATGGATTTTTCGATCCATTTAAATCGAGGGAATTCACTTGTGATTTCTCTTTATAACATATTAAAGCCTCTCAATATTATTAGGGAGCTATAATAAAATCATTCCATTTATTTGGAATTAACCATAACCCACTTGCAAAATATCCCATGCCGTTGTTATCTCAATTCTTGGTCTCCAACCTTGCCCATAAATTATTTCATCATTTTCCGGAGCTCCACCAAAAATCCGAACATTTTTGGACCTTCCTTTTATCAAGTCCTAGTTCAAACCCATTTGAATTAAATTCAAATGAGTTTGATTTTAAATCTTTCAATCATGGCCTTTCTATTTTTCTTGGAACGAGCATATTTTTGCGAGTCCGGGAAAATTATCCCCATGCGCAAATCTTTCCCTAACCCTCTCTTTGTTTTCCTCTCTCTATTTCTTTTCTGCTAGAAAATTAGAGGGAGAGAGAAGAGAGAGACAGCCTAGGCCAGCCCACCTCTTCAGCCCACCAGCCGCAGCCCACTACCTAACCAGCTAGACCAGACCGGCCTATTAACCCAGTCAGCCCACCTAAACCGATAACCCTAGCCGATCGAGAGCCCCAGCCCCGATCGAATCTCCCCTCGTTCCCACACAGCGCCGTCGCTCAGTAGAGGAGCTCCATCCTCTCGATCCCCTCACCGCCCCCCTCTCCTCGAGCTCCGTCCGCCGGCCACCGGAGCCGCTGCTGGCTGCCGCTCTGCGCTCCTTGCTCCCCTTGCTAGCCAGGAGCTCGTCTCCGAGCTCAGCCAACTCCGGCGGCCCCGGCGCCCGCGCCAAGCTTGCCGCCTCCATCGCGATTCCTTCCCCTTGTCGCCTCCATCCCTTTCCCCCCGTCGCCTCTGCGCGCGAGCGCCGCGTGCCCACGTCTCCCTCCTCGATGCCGGCGAGTCCAGGCCGCCGCGGCGCCTTCTTGCCTCCCCTTGCGCCGACCAGACGACCGCCGGCCTCCTTGGTTCGCCCGTGCCCTGCTGCCGTTGCTCTTCTCGCGCGCCACCATCCCTCTGCTGCCTCGCCGGGCCTCCACCTCCGTCCCATGGCCGCATCCATGCTCTGGATCGAGAGGAGCTCGATCCCGAGTGCTTTCTGCCCGTCCATGCCGCCGTGGCCCCTGTGTTCCTCGCCCCGCTGCCGCACCGTCTTCTTCACTTCCTGCCATCGAGCGCAGCTCTGCCCTTGCTTTGTCCTATGCCGCTGGTTTCGTGCACCTCCGCTGCCGGTTGCATGGACGCCAAGATCCCCTTCATTTTGCCAAGTCGTGGCAACCAGGAGCGCCCAAGGACGCCTTCGTGGATTTCGCCAAGTTCACCGAAGGCCTAGCACGACTACAGGACCGGAACGCCAAGTACCTCTACGCACGGATACGCAAGACCGTCTCGGATATCGCCAAGTACCACGACAATATGAGTACAACTACCATCGACCCTCGAAGACCCCGTGGACCCCGAACATCTACGGATCATGAACAACTACTTCCACTACCGTCGCGAGAACGACTACTTCCCACTACGACCCATGTACCACTACTTCCCTCGACGAACTCGATCCGCCCCGAAATGCACGCTTCGAAGGTATAACCCCAAGACGACCGCCCGTGAACGAATGCATGTGTTGTATGAGATGAATCGTATGTTTGCATCATGCCCGTTTGATCCTTGCACGTTCCTTCCTCGTTTGCCATGCCGCCGTCCCGTGGGACCCGGAATTCGGGATCACCCCACCATCTTTTGCATGTTCCGCACATCCGCACACTTGCTCTTTTGCACCGGTATCTCCGTGAGCTACCGGAACCGATATGTTGCCGTGGCACCATTTTTGTTTCGTCGCCGTGGCACCCTTTTCGTTCCGCCATGGTGACCAAATGCTTCATAACATGCTCATGTCAGCATTTTCATAAAATTGCTTAAAACTTGCATATGTCATTCGCTTCATGATAACAACATTTAAAATGGTTAAAACTGTGTTTGCGTTAAATTTCTAACTGACATATGGGGATTTACCGGAATTGTTGTTTCTTGTTTCCGGCCTCATTTAAACTTGCCTAAATAGTTAGTTTACTTATGCTCCACCTCTTGCCATGTTTAATAACATTTAATATTGTTGAGTACCTAAACGAGAGAGAACTAAATAATTGATGTGGTGTTTCATCAATATGCAACTCGTTGCATATTGAGCTCCACTTAATTTGTAGTATTGTTTGTTGCACTTTGCCATGCCATGCCTCTTTAAACCGGACATGCATCATACTTGTTTGTGCATCATGCCATGTTTATGCTTGTGTGTTTACCATGTTGTATGCTTATTTCCGGTTTGCTTCTCTCGTTAGCTTCGGTTTCGTTCCGGAGTTGTGAGGATTCGTTCGACTACGTCCGTTTGTCTTCTTCATGGACTCGTTCTTCTTCCTATCGGGATTTTAGGCAAGATGACCATTACCCTTGATATCACTTCTATCTTTGCTTGCTAGTTGCTTCGTTCTATCGCTATGCTGCGCTACCTATCACTTATTTACCATGCCTCCCATATTGCCATGTCAGCCTCTAACCTTTTCACCCTTCCTAGCAAACCGTTGTTTGGCTATGTTACCGCTTTGGCTCAGCCCTTCTTATAGCATTGTTAGTTGCAGGTGAAGTTGAAGATTGCTCCATGATGGACAGGATTATGTTGGGATATCACAATATCTCTTATTTAATTAATGCATCTATATACTTGGTAAAGGGTGGAAGACTCGGCCTTATGCCTGGTGTTTTGTTCCACTCTTGCCGCCCTAGTTTCCATCATACCGGTGTTATGTTCCCGGATTTTGCGTTCCTTACGCGGTTGGGTGATTTATGGGACCCCCTTGACAGTTTGCTTTGAATAAAACTCCTCCAGCAAGGCCCAACCTTGGTTTTACCATTTGCCACCTAAGCCTTTTTCCCTTGGGTTCTGCAGACTCAAGGGTCATCTTTATTTTAACCCCCCCGGGCCAGTGCTCCTTCGAGTGTTGGTCCGAAACGGGCAAACTGCGGGGCCACCACGGGGCAACTCGAGGGCTAGTTTTACTCGTAGGCTGACCTATCCGTTGTGCCCTAAGAACGAGATATGTGCAGCTCCTATCGGGATTTGTCGGCGCATCGGGCGGCTTTGCTGGTCTTGTTTTACCATTGTAGAAATGTTTTGTGAACCGGGATTCCGAGGCTGATCGGGTCTTCCCGGGAGAAGGTATATCCTTCATTGACCGTGAGAGCTTGTGATGGGCTAAGTTGGGACACCCCTGCAGGGTATATTATCTTTCGAAAGCCGTGCCCGCGGTTATGAGGCAGATGGGAATACACAGAAGAATCAGATTCCCGATCAAAAAAAAGAAGAAGAATCAGATTCCGCCACCAGTTACCCATTGACGCGTTTCAGCAACTTCCGCATGTAAAATGACCCATTCATCACGCAGAAACGCTCTTCAATCCAATTCTTGTTTGCTTCGTTTGGGTTGTAATTGGTTAACAAGGAAAAATGTTTCCGCTCAAAATCCTGCGCAAAAGGGAAAGCAGATCGATGGCTCTCAGAAGAGCGATGCATCCTCCCTGTACTACAACATCCCGATCTCTCTCTAGAACCCTCCGGCTAAAGCTCTGCCATTGCCATCGTAGCCATCGACCTTGCCATTCCCCTTGGCCCAATGATCTTCGATATCCACGATCACCATCCCACCCAAGAGGCCACACACGTATAGTGAGATAACCCATCCTAGTGCTCGATCCCAAGCGTGACATGAAGCTAATGACAAAGCCGCATGAACACATTGTTTTCGGCCATCGGTTGCTAGTGGTTGGCTTGCAACTCTCGCTCAAGGTGCTGGGATGGCGCCTGTTGATTGAGCTATGCTATAAGGAACACAAAATTGAGTTGGGTTTCCACTGTATAGGGGATCTATGAGTTGTGATGAGCTGATGAAGTCTGTCGGAATAGCCTTGGCCTTCAAATTCTCCTCGTAATGCTTTCTCAGCCAGACGGTTCTAGTCCAAAGCCAATTTTACCGCTCATCTTATATATAGTTCCGAGCCTCACCGCAACGCGGGTTGCCAAGCTCTGTGTCCACCACTTCAAGATCATGCTCGCCGAAGTTGCTTGACGACCGAGGTTAGCGTGGTGGACTCTCCTCTCCTGGTTTGTATTCAGACCATTGATACGTTCATTTTGCATCATGTTTTTCTACTGTTATTTATAGTGTTTTTATGCATAATAATGCTTTATGGAGTAATTCTAATGCCGTTTCTTTCATAATAATGCTTTATGCATAATGTCGTTTCTCTCATAATAATGCCGTTTCTCTCATAATGCTTTATCAGCTGAAAGTTCCCGAGGATTTTTTATGGAATATTTAAGAATTATTGGAGCAAATAAGTGCCAGAGGGGCCACCAGGTGGGCACAACCCACCAGGGCGTGCCAGGAGGCCCAGGCGTGCCCTGGTGGGTGCTGCCCTCCTCGGCCCACCTCCGGTGCCCATCTTCTGGTATGTAAGTCATTCTGACCTAGAAAAATAAAATAAGGATAGGACTTTCGGGACGAAGCGCCGCCGCCTCGAGGCAGAACTTGGGCATGAGCACTTCTGCCCTCCGACGGAGCGATTCCGCCGGGGGAACATCCCTCCCGGAAGGGGAAATCATCGTCATCATCATCACCAACAACTCTCCCATCTTGGGGAGGGCTATCTTCATCAACATCTTCAACAACACCAACTCCTCTCAAACCCTAGTTCATCTCTTGTGTTCAATCTTTGTAGGTGCTTGTGGGTGACTAGTAGTGTTGATTACATCTTGTAGTTGATTACTATATGGTTTATTTGGTGGAAAATTATATGTTCAGATCTAGTATGCTATTTAATACCCCTCTGATCTTGAACATGATTATCATTTGTGAGTAGTTACTTTCATTCTTGAGGTCACGGGAGAAATCATGTTGCAAGTAATCATGTGAACTTGATGTGTGTTCGATATTTTGATGATATGCATGTTGTCATTCTCTTAGTGTTGTCATGTGAACGTCAACTACATGACACTTCACCATATTTGGGCCTAAGGGAATGCATTGTGTTGTAGTTATTAGATGGTGAGTTGTCAGAGTGATAGAAGCTTAAACCCCAGTTTATGCGCTATTCTGTAAGGGACTGATTGGATTCAAAAGTTTAATGCTATGGTTAGAATTTATTCTTAACACTTTTATCGTAATTGCGGATGCTTGCGAGAGGGTTAATCATAAGTAGGAGGTTTGTTCAAGTAAGAACATCACCTAAGCACCGTTCCACACACATATCAAATTATCAAAGTAGCGAACACGGATTAAGCCAACATGATGAAAGTGACTAGATGAAATTCCCGTGTCCCTCAAGAACACTCTGCTTATCATAAGAGACCGTTTTGGCCTGTCCTTTGCCTCAAAAGGATTGGGCTACCTTGCTGCACTTTTGTTACTACTATCGTTACTTGCTCGTTACAAATTATCTTGCTATCAAACTACTCTGCTACTTACAATTTTAGCACTTGCAGACAATACCTTGCTGAAAATCACTTGTCAGTTCCTTCTGCTCCTCGTTGGGTTTGACACTCTTACTTATCGAAAAGGCTACGATTGACCCCATATACTTGTGGGTCATCATTGTCCACCCACATACCAAATTATCAAGGTAGCAAACACGAATCAAACAAACATGATGAAAGTGATATGGTAAAATTCCCGTGTACCCTCAAGATCGCTTTGCTAATTATAAGAGACCGTTTTGGCCTATCCTTTGCCACAAAAGGATTGGGCTACCTTGCTGCACTTTATTTACCGTTACCATTTTTTGCTCGTTACAAATTATCTTGCTATCAAACTACTTGTTACCGATAATTTCAATGCTTGAAGAAAATACCTTGCTGAAAACCACTTGTCATTTCCTTCTGCTCCTTGCTGGGTTCGACACTCTTACTTACCGAAAGGACTATGATTGATCCCCTATACTTGTGGGTCATAAACCGTCTTTGGTGTCATTCCCTGAGCTTTTGGCTTAAGTGATTCGTGCCCACTATGTAGCACTCATGGACAGAGGTTGCATGCCACAGGTGTAAGGGCACCGTGGATGGCAATTGGACTCGGCGTTCTCCTCCCCCATGTCTTCCGCTTCCTTAGTGGCACCCTCAAGGATGACGGTGAGGTCCTCAATATCCGTGATCAAATGGGTGGATCAGAAAATTTGACTTCTTTCAGCAGCTTCTGGATCCGACCTGACACCGAGTATGGAAGAACCAGCTCTGGATTTTGCGTGACGCCAAACTCTGGAGGATTAGCTCTCCACAGGGATGCATAGAGTACTCTAGGTTGCCAAATCTGACGGTCCAGCCTGGAGCGAAACTCTCAACCTGGCCGAGGTGTCCAGCCGAGTTGGCAGGGTGGCGGCATAGAAGACAAACATCTAGCCTAGCATGTAGATCACATCAGATCTGATATGGATTGTCATTGAGACACTAAGTTCACCTAGCTGGACCTGCATCATCCACCACTGTTGAAGCTAATTCCGGTAGATACCTCGGTAGGGTATCCTAGTTAGGCGATTCGGCTAGATGGTAAAATGAGGCAAGGTTTCACCCATGTTTGGGCTTTTATGGTGGAGATAATATCTTACTCCTGCTCATGTATATTGCAATTGTGTGTGTACAACGTACAAGTGAATATCAAGGGATTGCATGATGATCTGTCAACGAGCACAACCCGTAGCTTATATAACATACCAGAGGTCCTAAGGTTACAGATCCTAGTCGATTACGTCGCTGGAGGTGAAGTCCTCCATGGCTCCAGGATCTTTAGCTTGTACATCAAGTCTTCCGGAGTCTTCGTATAATGCCTCATGGGTCACCCAAAGTGGCTCAGGACGGAACCAAACTAGGGATCCATAGTCTGGCCCACCAGACTAGGAATCGACGTGGTGAGAGACCCCTGGGCTTGGACATTGTCGACGTTTATCCAAATATTTGATACTTGTGGTGTTTGATAGACTAAAGTAAATTTTAGCTTATGGATGTGCCCATGCTTTGGAAATTCATTAGTTTTGCCACTGGAATTGGACAATGGAAATTTTTGAGGAAATGAGAAGAGTTGGTGGAGCAATACAACACTAACCTCCACTACTGAAACCATCATACATGTAATCACACCAAATAGATACCATACCACAAATTCACATTTGTGCCGCAAGAATAGTAAAGAGGGATCCTAGGATTGTGGCATGAACTATCTTTTGCATATTGTAAAGACTACATTATTTGCAAGCCATATGTCATAGTTGTGTGTACTCCCATGAGATGCCAAGATAGAAAAGTGTAGGAATCAAAAGTGAAGAAACTGCAATGAATAGAAATATGAATTCACCAAATAGATGCCGACAATGATGATGCCATTCATGTGGCTCTACGTGCCTACTGTGTAGAGGAGGAGAGCCTCACATGTGTTTTTTTAACACAACAAATCACACATGCTCACACACACATGCACACACACTCACCCTTATGTACGCACGCATACACACCCTATCCCTATGAATACTTCTGAGATATTGAGCTGGCACAACATCTTGAGATTGATGAAGTCAGCACACGGGCCTCTAGTCGACGGGAATGTCTCCTCCCACAGAACAAACATCATTGGGAATCCTGGAATAAATCCAGCAAAATGCGAGCATCATTGCCAAGTCTAGGAATTGAACCCTAGTAGGTTGGTTCCATCGCAAGGAACCTAACCATCTGAGCTAATGTAAGTGCATCTAGTGCCACCCCTAGTTGGTTTTGGAGTATTGACGACAAACGTGGTTGAGGGACTAATGTGTTTGTGAGAATTGCAGGAGAACGCGGGTAGAAGTCCCTCACTGAGTCGGTTTACCTATCAGAGATTACCCCTAAAAATGTATAAAGAAATTGAAGACAATGGGGGTTCGTGAAGACATTCACGTCGAAGATAATGCATGTGAAGACATTCACTTGAAGACAATGGAGTGCGAAGACATAGTTTCTTCTGTAGTTTCATTTTCTTCTTTCTTGAGTCATAGGAACCACCGAACTATTAAGTGGGGTCCAAGTGAACAAAGTCAGAAAACTGATGTGATGCTCAACCCAAATCCTATGTCTTCGAGTGAAGACAGCGAGAGAAAATCTTATCCAGAGTTGGATGAGTCAGCTTTGCTTGTAGCCCAAGTCAAGTTGCCGCGTGTGTTTGAAATTCGATCGTTGGACAGTGTCGGTTCCTTAGTGACCCAGGGTCATTTCGGACATATCAGGTCGGGTTGCCTCCTGGCTATAAATAGTCCACCCCCTCCATAAATTGGTGGTTGCTCAGAGTTAGTGCACGACTTTTGTCATTTGAGAGCAACCCACCTCCGAAGCCTTTGAGAGAGAACCCTTGCGAGGACAAAGCCCAAAACACCCAGAGCCCAAAGAGTGTTTGGCATCACTGAAGTCTTTCTGTCCGCGTGATCTGAAGACTTATTACACTTGACTGTGTATCTTCTGGTCAGTTAGGCGTCACGTTTTAAGGATCCAAGAGTCATTGTGGATCGCCGGTGAACGAAGTCTATGAAGGTTTGTAAGTCTACCTTGAAGACTTACCAGAGTGATTGGGCGAGGACTAAGTGTCCTTAGCTCAAGGGGAATAAGGTGAAGATACGGTTTTTTGAGTTCAATCTTAGCCTCCCTAACCATACGTACAGTTGTCACATCAACTGGATCTGGTCTACCATATCCTTGTCTTCGTCAAGCAACTGGTTCTATCACTTTACCCTTTACTTACAGTTTCGCTTCGTGAAATCATTGCTTGCCTGCTCTATTTGACTTCATTGTGTGAAGACATTCTTTCTGTCAACATGTTTAGCTTCATACTTTCTTCCTAGTTTGATCCACTCTACCTAGCTGTTGTTTGTCTTCGTGTTTACTCTACACTATTTTTTAGACTATGGCAGGGCTACAGTAGTTTATTTTCTGCTGCATACTGTGTAGGTTGTATTTGGTTGTCTGTCTTCGAAGACATTGCCTGTTTTGAAGACTTTCATAAAAATCACATATTCACTCCCCTCTAGTCAATTGAAGGAAATATGCCCTAGAGGCAATAATAAAGTTGTTATTTTATATTTCCTTATTTCATGATAATTTTTTATTATTCATGCTAGAATTGTATTAACCGGATACTTGATACATGTGTGGATACATAGACAAAATACCGTGTCCCTAGTAAGCCTCTACTAGACTAGCTCGTTGATCAAAGATGGTTAAGTTTCCTAACCATAGACATGTGTTTTCATTTGATAAACGGGATCACATCATTAGGAGAATGATGTGATGGACAAGACCCATTTGTTAGCTTAGCATTATGATCGTTTAGTTTTATTGCTATTGCTTTCTTCATGTCAAATACATATTCCTCCGACTATGAGATTATGCAACTCCCGGATACCGGAGGAATGCCTTATGTGCTATCAAAAATCTCTGGGTGATTATAAAGATGCTCTATAGGTATCTTTGAAGGTGTTTGTTGGGTTGGCATAGATCGAGGCTAGGATTTGTCACTCCGAGTATCGGAGAGGTATCTCTGGGCCCTCTTGGTAATACACATCATAAGAAGCCTTGCAAGGAAAGTGACTAATGAGTTAGTTGCAGGATGATGTATTACAGAACGAGTAAAGAGACTTGCCGGTAACGAGATTGAACTAGGTATGAAGATACCGATGATCGAACCTCGGGCAAGTAACATACCAATGACAAAGGGAATAACGTATGTTGTCATAACGGTTCGACTGATAAAGATCTTCGTAGAATATGTGCGAGCCAATATGAGCATCCAGGTTCCGCTATTGGTTATTAATCGGAGAGGTGTCTCGGCAATGTCTACATAGTTCTCAAACCCGTAGGGTTCGCACACTTAAACATTCGATGCCGATATTGTATTATATGATTTATGTGATTTGGTGACTGAATGTTGTTCGAATTCCCGGATGAGATCACAGGCATTACGAGGAGTCTCGAAATGGTTGAGAGGTAAAGATTGATATATAGGATGATAGTATTCAGACACCGGAAGTGTTCCAGAAGGAACCGGGTACATATCGGAGTACCGGAAGGGTTACCGGAACCCCCTGGGAGTAGATATGTGTCATATGGGCCATAAGAGGGGAGCACACCAGCCCACAAGGTGTTCCGCGCCCCCCTTAGGTAGGAGGCCGAATTGGAGAAGGAACAAGGGGGGTTTGCCCCCTTCCTTTCTCTCTTCTCCCTTCCCTTTCTTCTCCGGCAAAATAAGGAAGGGGGAGGCCGAATTAGGGAGGACCCCATGTAGGATTCGGCCTACTTGGGGCGCCCCCTTGGCTGCCTCTCCTCCCCTCCAACCTATATATATGTGGGGAGGAGGGTGCCTACAATACACAACATCAATTGTTAGCCGTGTGCGGCGTCCCCCTTCACAGTTTACACCCCTGGTCATATTGTCGTGGTGCTTAGGCGAAGCCCTGCACGGATCACTTCACCATCACCGTCACCACGCCGTCGTGCTTACGAAACTCATCTACTTCCTCGACACCTTGCTGGATCAAGAGGGCGAGGAACATCATCGAGCTATACATGTGTTGAACTCAGAGGTGCTGTACGTTCGGTACTTGATCGGTCGGAGCTAGAAGAAGTTTGACTACATCAAGCGCGTTGTCAAACGCTTCCGCTTTTGGTCTACGAGGGTACGTAGACACACTCCCCCCTCTCGTTGCTATGCATCTCCTAGATAGATCTTGCGTGAGCGTAGATTTTTTCTTGAAATTGCATGCTACGTTTCCCAATAGTGGCATCCGAGCCAGGTCTATGCATAGATGATATGCACGAGTAGAACACAAAGAGTTGTGAGCGGTGATCGTCATACTGCTTACCACCAATGTCTTATTTTGATTTGGCGGTATTGTTGGATGAAGCGGCCCGGACCAACCTTACATGACCACGTTCATGAGGCCGGTTCCACGGACAGACATGCAACTAGTTTTGCATAAAGGTGGCTAGTTCTCCTACTTTACTTGAATCAAATTTGACTACGGACGGTCCTTGTTGAAGGTTAAAACAACAAATTTGATAAATCACCATTGTGGTTTTTGTGCCATAGGTAAGAACGGTTCTTGCTAGAAGCCCATAGCAGCCACGTAAAACTTGCAACAACAAAGTAGAGGATGTCTAACTTGTTTTTGCAGGGCATGTTGTGACGTGATATGGTCAAGACATGATGTGATATAAGTTATTGTAGGAGATGATCATGTTTTGTAAAAATTTTCGGCAACCAGCAGGAGCCTTATGGTTTTCTCTTTATTGTATGAAATGCAGATGCCATGCAATTGCTTTACTTTATCACTATGCGGTAGTGATAGTTGTAGAAGCAATAGTTGGCGAGACAACCACGACGCAACGATGGAGATCAAGGTGTCGAGCCGGTGACAATGGAGATCAAAAGTACAAGATGATGATGGCCATATAAGGTCACATATTTTGATTGCATGTGATTTTTATCTTTATGCATCTTATTTTGCTTAGTACGGCGGTAGCATTATAAGATGATCCCTTAACTAAAATTTCAAGGTATAAGTGTTCTCCCTGAGTATGCACCGTTGTGATAGTTTGTCGTGCTGAGACACCACGTGATGATCGGGTGTGATAGGCTCTACGTTCACATACAACGGGTCACTACAAAAAAATACACTTCCGTGATGATACGTGTTTGTCACAGTAAGTCGCGTTTTCTGTCATGCATGTACATCCATGACGATTTTATGATAGAATCAAGATAGTCATACATGTGCTGTCATAGAAGTGTTCCATGACATTACCAAAATTATCATCACGGAAGTGTCCACTTCCAAGACGATAAATCACGCGTCACAGTAGTGCTTTCGTCAAGGGTGACCAACACGTGGCATCCACCGTAACGGAACACCGTTAAGCTATCGGGTCGGGTTTTGGATCCGATAACCCGTTAACAGCCCCGACCAATGGGGATTTTCCACGTGTAAAATCATCATTAGCTGGAGGAAACACGTGTCGGCACATCGCTGGGATAGATGCCATCCACTCATTGGACATAAGGCGCCTATGATACGTCGACACATGGCACGACCCAACAGAGGCCCATTCCTGTGAAAAGGCCGGCCCATTTGACTTGGTCAAAAGGTGGCGGGCCGGCCCATGGAAAGCCTGTTAACGGCCTATTCACATATAGCCCATTTACAGCCCGCTAACCCAAGGCCTGTTACGCCCTATTCGAACTAGGCCGAGTAGCGTCATCTGGGCCATCCAATATGATTCCAGCCCATTTTCACTTCTGGCCCATGTATGGCCCATGACGTCTTTCGGCCCATATGAGGCCCTACGTAACTCTTGGCCTATTAACGACCCGTGGTTAAACTGGCCCGTAATGAACAGTGTATCACTTTACACCCATTAACGACCCGTGGTGAAACTGGCCCGTAAAGAACAGTGTATCACTTTATACCCATTAATGACCCGTTATTCCGTTGGGCCGTTTCCAGCCCATGTTATCTCTTGGCCTTCTCAGAGCCCATTTATTATTGGGCTCATTTCCAGCATTCGTTTACTTACGGCCTGTTACTGTCATTTTCTGCTTGTGGGCCAAATTCAGCCCATGGTTACAGTCGACCCGTTTGTGGTCCGTTAATACGTTGGGCCGTTTTCATAGCGTCATCAAATACGGCCTATTAACGTTTGGCCCGTCATGGTCGGCCCATGAACGGGCGATTCCAATTCTAGCCCGTTCACAGCCAGAATGCATTCTGTTTGGCCCATGTTTGGCCAATCGATCATACGGCCCGTATAAGGCCCATTGATGATACGACCCATAGAAGGCCCATTGTTTCTACGACCTGTAGAAGGCCCATTGTTTCTACGGCCCGTAGAAGGCCCACTGTTTCTACAGCCCGTAGAAGGCCCACTGCTTATACGGCCCGTAGAAGGCCCACTGTTTCTACGGCCTGTAGGAGGCCCAGTGTCACAATAGTAAATATTAGCCCATGGTTATTGTGGCCTAGTTTTAAAAAATAGGTTATTGCAGCCACTAGCAAACCACAGAAAAAGAACTGCACTGACTACAAGCAAACAAATAAACAAGACAACAAGGAAATAAATAAGCAAGGAACTTACACTAGGCTATCACGGCTATTACACATATTACATCCACTAGGCATCAAAGTTCGCCACCAGTGCAAATATAGGGAACACATCATCATATAAACTCCGCAGCAAAACAAGTCCAGAATTGAAACCACTTCAGAAGAGCTCAAGAAACAATATCCTGGGTACCGATAATGCTGGCAAGATGCTTAGTAAGCTTATTAACTTTCTCTTGTTTGGCGCTTAAGTCCTCCAGCGCTTCCTGTTGCACCAGAAAGTATGCATCTGAATTCTGCAGGGACTTCCTCAGTCCTTCGGCTTCCTGTCGCATAACATCTGGTCGATGTCTTTCAAATTGAAGTTGAGACTCAAGAAGCCGAACTGATTCAGGCAAAGAGTTCGAAGAGCTGGTGCCAGCAATGGTAGCCAGTAACTCGAACACTACATAAAGACAGGACTTTGGGGTTGTCTCAGTGTCTTCAATATAGTTTTTATCAGCTTTCTTGGAGGCCAACAGGGATGTCTCACTATCTTGAACCTTATCTGTATTACTTCCTTTACCATTGCATAACAGGGTACTCTTCTCCAATATTTTATCCGCGTTCTAAAAGAGAAACAAACAAACACATCTCAGCTTTACAATGTAGTATATGAAACTCATTTTGGTAAACTAGTTCAGTAGTAAGGTGGACAGGATAACAACATGAAACAAACATATATCTATGTAGTATGGTCACTGTATGGTGTATATCATTCTAGTTTATGTTGCCAAATCAAGATAGATACAGTTCGAATCATATCTATTTAAGACAAAGCAGCATAGAAAGAATATAAGTGTGGGAAACTACACAGCTATAACAACACTTGTAATGTGCATGGCATGAGAACATAACTGTTTATTCAATTGAAACTGAAATCAACATAGAGCAAGTTACAACAGCAAACAACCAAACACGTTGAAGAAACAGGTTTAAAACACACCTGTTGCACCATTGGAGTTTCAATTGCATCCTTCAAATTTGAAATTAGTTGGTATCAGTAAATACAGTGATGCAAGAGCAAAGTAGTATGAACCATAGCTACAGAACCTGACCTAAGAACAATTCTTCTTCTGCTTTAAGCATTGACTTCGGGTTCAGAGTGGTGGTCCTTGTGATTTGGGCACTGCAGTTGCCTTACTAACTGCTCGTGTTTGGGTGCTCTGTGGTGGAGATGGTGCTGTGTCAACGGGAACTGGGTGTCTATCTGCTGGGGTTGGGGTTAGAAGGGGTGTAGCTGGTTCTCTGTCCAACTGGGTAGGGGTAGAATCTGCATGAGTGTGGGTTATGTGTGGTGGGGCTGGTTCTTGGGCAAGTACAACCGTGGTTCTATCTGCATCGGCAGGTAGCACGATCTTTTCTGAAGACCATGTTTTTACTCCCACGGATACTGCCATCACTCCCTCCAATTGAAATGGCTGATAAACAAGAAAAGTAATTGAATGTACAACCATTGTAAGATAGACAGGTGCAATGGATAGTAGGGAAGAAAATAGGGCATGAAATAATTCACATTTATGTTGTCTAAGCAAACAAAATAGCAGGACATAATTTCACATATATGATGGCTAATTAAACAGGATAGCATGCCACAATTTCACATGTATGATGGCTAACTAAACATGATAGAATGACATACTTCAAAATATGCTGACTATGTAAACAGGATGACATGATATAACTATACGATGTGTCTATTAAAGTGGTTGGCATGCCATAAATCACAAACATGCCTTCGATGGAAACATGATGGCATGATATAATTCACGGATGACTATGTAAATAGGATGAGATGATATAACTATATTATGTCTTTAGAAAATGGGTTGGCATGCCATAATTCAGATACATGCTGTCTATGTAAACATCATGGCATGACATAATTCAAATATATGATTTATATACTAAGGAAGTGAGCAGAGGGCAATCACATATATGATGTGTCAACTAAGGAGATGGCATTCAATATTGTGTATATGATGTAAAAACTAAGCATTGCAATACAACATATGCATTATATGAGTAATATAACCCTGCCAAGTTTGAGCATACACCTCAGGGGGATAATAGGACTGGTCATCTGCCTCTGAATCCTCCTCTGAAGAGCTATCTATAACCAGCAAGATATCTGCTTCACCAGGTAGCATTGTCTGCTCTGAAGACCTTGTTTTCACTCCAGATTTCTCCATCACCAATTCAAATGGCTGATGGGCAGGAAGAGCAGTTGAATATACAAACATTGTCGACAAAAGCAATGAGAAATACAAGAAAAAGGACGGCATGATATAATTCACATATATGACGCTTGCCTAAACAACATGGCATTGCATAATTCACATACATAATGCCTTGCAACAAGATAACATTGCATAATTCACATATATAATGTATTGCAACAAAATGGCATTGCATAATTCACATATATGGTAATTAGACACTAAACAGGTGGCATTCACACAAAGCATGTCTAAACTAAGAAAATGACATAGCAATGCAAGATACCATACGCACGATATGAGCAACATAACCCCGCCAAGTTAGGGCATGCACCTCGGGGGGGGGGGGGATATGACTGGTCATCTATCTCTGAATCCTCCTCTGAGGAGCTATTGGTAACCAGCAAGACATGCGCTTCGTTAGATAGCATTGTCTGCTCTGAAGACCTTGTTTTCACTCTAGATTTTTCCATGACCGTGCCGAATGGCTGATGCACAGGAAGAGTAATTGAATGTACTAAAATTGTTGACAAATTTAACACGTAATAAAAAAATGATGGCATGATATAATTCACATATAAGATGACTGGCTAACCAGGGTGGCATTGCAAAATTCATATATATGATGCCTGGCTAGACAAGATGGCATTGCATGATTCATATATACGATAAAGAAACTAAACAGATGGCATTGACACAAAGCATGTCTAAACTAAGCAGATGACATCTTTAATGTATACAGTAAGCAATGCAAGGCACCATATGCATGATATTACCAACATCAGCATGCCAAGTTAGAGCGAAGACCTCATGGGGTAAATAGGAGTGGTCTTCTCCTTCTGAATCCCCCTTAGAATAGTTATCTTCCTCTTGATTACGATCCGAAATGGGTGGAGGGGGGCTGCCTTTGCGCCCACCATGGAACGACGTCTGCATGAAATTTTATTTCCACGCAAGGCTTGTCTCTTTTGCTCTACATGATCAGTTCCATTGTGTACAATAACTGGCATGCATAGGAATAAAACATAGGGAGATTATGTAAGGAGTGCATGCACAAATCCAGAGTGATGGTAGCAAACTGTGGATAGACCCAAAACCAATGATAGCAGACAGATAATAGCTTTAGTTAAAAAATACAGATAATGGCTCCTTTAATGTTTGTTTGCACCCAACATGAAACTCATAGTAGACACCAGAGATTAACCAGATAGTAGACAAATAGTACCGATTGCTGCCCCAATATGTACCCCACAACCATTTAAAAACTCAAGTTTCAGCATTAGTTTGGACCTGACTTGGAGTCTAATAGGTGAACACGACGATAATGTAGCATGTCATCATATTAAGCGCCGCATAACGTAAGCAGACACGGAAGAGTGTAACCTCTCTTGCGGACCCGTGTAGTCCTCAAGGTCACCTGCTTAGTTGATGATGGTAATGCAGTTGCCGTGGCTGCCGGTGACGGGGAAGAAGATCTGAGGCGGCGAAAGACAGTCTGGAGAGCGGATCCCTGCTGTGGTGAACCCTTCCATCGTTGGAGCAGCTGAGCTAGGGTGGAACACAGCGCCGCAGGAGCAGGACAAACCACACAAGGTTTTCTTTGACACATATCTGTAACGGAAGTAATTGAGTAAGGACTTGTTTGAATTTGAGGATTCTAACAATGCAGGGATAGGAAATAGACAGGAATAGAATAGGAATGCACGTGCAAAACAGAGAATTAAAAAAAACAGGATTTCTGCCAATCTGGGTGTTTGATTTACAACAATTGGAAGATCACATGATGCAAAAAAGCATGGTGAGATTAAGTCAAACCACAAGAAAATGTACGGTTACAATGCTATTATGCTACTATCTCTTAGTCTTGTGCTTGATGAATAGGAAGATGAAAAGGAGGAGAAGCGGAAATTAGAATTCCTACGGTTTTTCTTTCAAGAAGACACTAAAGGAACAAATCCTACAGTTTTTGTTTGCCCCATTCCTTTTCACCAAATTCATGAAAAGTAGTACATTCACTTTTCCTTTCAAGCACTGGCGATTCTAGTAGGCAGGCTTGAGCAAGGAAAATCCTACACTAAAAAATGTTTTGTGCTAGTTCTATTACTTTGGACCCAGGCCACTGCCTTACTAGCTCAACTCCCAGGCCCATCGACAAATGCACAGCTCAAACGCGCAGAGATAAATAATGATGGCGTTGAAGAGAGTCCATCACGGATAGCTAAGTTGCCTGGTACCTCACTGCTTGTCATATAGTAGGATAAAATAGTCGCATTTCCCGTTACTACGACATATATATAACATGTAGAGTAAAAAAGAGATACAACAAGTGTACAACCTCTTTGGCGAAGCCATGTCGATCTCAGCATGATTGGGTTGGCCGGTGAGGATGCTCCGGCTGACTTGGCTGTCGGAGGAGGGGGAGAAGATCTTAGGCGTCTGGAGATGGAGGGTTTCGTCATTGGAGGAGCTCCGGTGAGTTGTACGACGCCGAGGCTGAAGCAGGACAAGAGAGACAATGAACAACGTTAACCTGAGTGGAATTCTAATAGCATCTCTAATACATGAAGTAATATACATAACCACAAAGTGCTAGATGTAAAACACACCAGCCACTCATCTGTGAACTTAACCGTCGAAACTGAACTTAACTGTTGAAACTGAACTTAATTGTTGAAACTGAACTTAACTGTCGAAACTGAATTTTGCTGTCGAAACTGAATTTGGCTGTCGAAATTGAACGTACTAGCAAGGTGAGGCTACACATCGGTCGACTGAATTTTTCATATCTGGTTAGTCGATTTTGCAGCCGTTAGATACGAAATCAAGGGCCTGCGGTTCACCTTCAACCTCCACCCCCTGAGCCGCCAGCCAACACCGGCCAAACAACAGCCCCCCACCGCCCGCTGCCAGCGGTGCGCTGCCCCGCCCACCCTGAAAACACTCCCCACCGCCGGTCCGCCGCCGCCCCGGCCATCCCTCTAGGCCCCTCGTGCCAAGCTTTTTCTTCGGCGATCCCCACACCACCGCCTCGCCAATGCCCCGCCACCGTCGGTGACAACCACCCCCATCCTGAACCCTAAGATAGATAGTGGGGTACCTCTCCGGCGAGCCCCCCTCCTTGCTGTGGCTAGTTCTTCCTTCACCCCGACGAGCCCCCCCCCCACCCCCTGAAAATCGACTGACCCAAAAGTCGATTCAGTCGACTGAAGTGTAGCTAAATTGGAGCAGCATCGCAAGCAAGAGCAAGAGCGAGAGCAGCAGCGCGAGCAAGAGCAGACCAGGCAGGGGACCGAGAGCAAGAGCAGAGCAGCAACATGAGCGAGAGCTAAAGTAGCAGCTCCTACTGATGTGGACGTCGCCGCCGAGGGAGCGATGCCGTGGAGGAAGTGGCCGACGACACCGCCGTGGATGGAGCCGCGCCGTGTCGGCTCGGGACCGAGTGCCGGCAGCACCGTGAGATCGAATCAAGAATAAAATGCAGCGATTAGTGTACAACCTCTTTGGTGGCGCCGATTAGGCCGCAGCTTCATCCAAGGAAACGATGATGATGATGCTCTTCCGGTGGTGCAGGTGAAGATGGTGGTGTGGGAATGGAGGTGGCGCGAAAGACGAGGGGAACGTCGGGGCAGCTCCTTGGAGGTGGAGGACGGGGTGGCTGAACCGGTGGGACCACGAGATCGACGACGGATCCTCATCCGGTACGATGGATGAGGGACGTCGAGGTGTTGCTGTGGACGACGTCGTCGTGGAAGAGGCTCCGGCTGGGTGGCGGACGGAGCAGGGTGTGGGGTTTCATCGCGGGTTTTCGCGGCCTCGGTGTACGAATGGGTGGGCGGATGGGATGGCAGTGGGGAAGCATGGCTTAGAGACACACTTGTCCGAAATGTGGGGTAAGTTACGAAAGTACCCCACCGATTTGAGGCGGTTCTTTCGGTTCAGGGGTACCACGAGCATTTCGCATGTCGGGATTTCACAGGAGGTGGGAGTTTTCGCGCGCGTTGTAATTTCGGAATAGCAAGGCGCGGGTTGAGATGGAGGGAGTTGTCGGAGCACAATGAGACAAAAATATATCTTAAATATTTCGGGCTAACAAGGCGCGGGTTGAAGAGGCGGGAGTTTCGCAGCACGATAGATAGAGACGTTAGCTTGAATTTTCGCATAACAAGGCGCGGCTTGAAATTTCAGAAGAACAAGCTCGACGTGTACCCAAAAAAAGACAATTTGCACCTCAACACGCACAACACACACACACAAACACCATTTAGACTAGACTAAGGTACAGGTGCATTGCACGCATGAGAGTTGGCAACCAAATTATGAATAAATACCACATTATAGCATGCAAGCTTTGAGTCATATATGCATGATGTAGATGTTCGTTTAATTCTTATAGTTCATTTCATTCAAAATCATCTAGTTTTTATAAGAAAGCTAATCTATTTTTAGATTCATGGAATTGTGCGTTGTAAGACATAAAGTAAAAACAAATAATGGCAAATCATGTAGAAAAACATTTGGGCAATTCTGATACGGAAGATTCTAGAACAAATAAGAAGTGCTTGTGCTTTGATGTTTGTGCATTATGCTTAAGTTCAACCATGGAGTCTTTTAGATTATACATGTGGCGAAATCTGGTGGAATCTAGATGATATCCAACAACCAGTAGTGCTCAAATTTGCCATCTTTGGACCATCGGATTCGCCTCATCCAACGACCATCTTTCAAAGTTAAAGTTACCCGCACACAATATAAAAAAATATAAAATATTATATATATATATATATATATATAGGGGTATAGATATAGATATGTGATGCGAAAGCCGCCCATCATCTCCAATTAGAATAGTGTGTCCATGCACGGATGCGACATGGCCAAATGATGTCTGCCATCGGTATCTCAAATTCAAATCAGTCTGACCTTGTTCAATGTGTATACATTACAACATGCTCGTTTCCAAACCACACCGTGCATATCTCTGTAATATTCATGCATGCATGGGTTTCAAACATCAGGATCTCTTATTCAAAATATTTGAATTCAACTTTACATTTATTATGGCCTCACCTATTCTTTCACACCCACACAGTAGTCTTCTCTTTATAATTGTACCACTAACTTTCTCTCGTGCATGCATGCACACACACTACCAGTCAGCATTATCCATCGCACGCATGCAATCTTTTTCTTCAGGTCGGTCTCCCATGAAGGCACCCACCCACACACATCCCCCTCTCCATCATATCGGGCATTCTTTATCTCTCACGCGTGCATGCGCAACGATGGATGTTCCTCTATGTATGTGTGTATATAGCTAGGTCTTTCATAGTTTTCCACACAAACCGATCAATCGATATATCCAGTGAGGTCTCACCCTCTTTCCCACGTCCACATCGATCAAACTATACCTCTCTATATAGGATTGACATATATAGCAAATACACCCACATTAATTATATATCCAACATCCCCCTCTCATCATCCATGCCTTCCGCTTCATCTCTCAGATGCGTGCACAATGGCGAAGACAGGGGGCAGTAAGGGCCCTGGCCCCCCTAACATCACTATATATCGAGGCTAATATGAATGTGATCATTTGACAATTGCTGCTAAAATGGTTTAAGTTCATGAATTGACCCTCCTCGTAAAGGATTAGCAATGCTTGGCCCCCTAGCTCATTTATTTTTCATGGCTCCTCTACTGTGTGCAACAGCGCACGTGTTCGCCCCCTCTCTCTAAATATCAATCTCGCACTTGTGCATTCCTTCATAGTCTCCCTCCACTCGGCCCCTCGCACCATCTTCTAGCCCCCACCGGATTTTTCCACATGTACAATCTAGCAGACTCCATGGTTGAACTTAAGCATAATGCACAAACCTCAAAACAACAGTGGTTCTCTTTTGTTCTAGAATCTTCCGTATCATAACTGCCCAAACTTTTTTTCTAGTTGAATTGCCATTATTTGTTTTTTACTTTATGCTTTACAATGCACAATTCCATGAATCATAAAATAGATTAAGGGCTTCTTTGATTCAAAGGATTCTCAAAGGAATTTTGGAGGATTCTAATCATTAGGAATTTTTCCTATCTTGGTTATTTGATTCGTAGGATTGTAAACCATATGAATTTTTCCATATGATTCATTTGCACTAGATTTCATAGGAAACATCCCATCCACTCAAACCTCTTTGAAATAATTCTGCGTTTTTTCTATGCACAATCAAACACTTGTACAATCCTGTAGGATTCAAGACGAAATTCCACTATAATACCATGTTTTTCCTATTCCTGCGTTCTTAGCTTTTTTATAAAAACTAATTGATTTTGAATGAGATGAACTATAAGAATTAAACGAAGGGCTACATCAGGCATATATGACTCAGAGCTTATATGCTATAGTGTGGTACTTATTCATAATTTGGTTGCAAAATCTGATGCGTGCAATGCACGTGTACCTTACTAGTACTTTGAGTATGTGCAAAACACGTAAATTAGAATACCAATGGGAGCTACACAGTGTCTCTCTTACAGTTCATGAAGCCACGTGGCACATGTGGAGGCGTTGTCGCGACCTCCTTGCGTGGATTGATCACAGTGACGTGCTGCTAGTTCCAGAAGAATGTACTCGTCCTCCGTGAGCCATACTGGCGGTACATGCACGAAGCGAAGATGTGCACCCATGCCACGCACACACTCATTCCCTCGCACACACACGTGGGTACACGGGCGGACGCAATTTTGTACCAAGATCCACCCCATGTGATAATCTGACGCGTGTAAAGTCGTTCACTTTATTGATGGTCAATTAATACAGCGCATGCAAATTGAGTAGATGTGAGGGCGGAAGAAAGACATTATTACTCCACTGCGCGCATGCGAGTAGTTAAATCATGGGTTGCTAGTAGTACTTCCATTGGTCTCCTTCGTATTTTGTGCCAATTTTTGACAGTAACATAATATTTACGCATTTGAGCAGTGTAGTACTTGAAATTTATGTTCTGCTAAACTCATCGGGAGCCGTTTTGGGCCTCGAAACCAAAACCATCAATTAATCTTTACCTTGTTCCCATCATATTCGAAAGCCTGCTCACACCTACTAGTACGTACCAAACCTGAAAGTGTTCCCACTATGCATGTATTAGTACTAGTGCTAGTACTTAGGTTATAAAAAGGGGAACTACCTAACCGAAAATTACTCTACCTTTCCTCCTCATAAGTGCTTCTTCTTTGTCCATCATTGGCATGGCCTGTGAGCAGAGCTCCAGGTCGAGAACTACTCATAACAAGGGAGCGACAACCAAGGCTGCGGAAAAAAAGAGAGGGCTCGCCGCCACACAGAGACCTCGAAAGATCTCTCACGGGTAGGTGATGGCTCCCAGGAGCGCCCTAGCCACAGAGGCGAACATGCCGAGCCGGTGGAGCTGGAGTCGTTATCCCTCGACGGCATGCCCGATCAGCTCAAGAAGCACCTCAATAAGCAGAAGAAGTGCATCCAAGGCTTGATGGAGTTGCTGAAGGAGAGCCTCGACGACATGCCCGCTGAGCTCAATCAGTAGGGAGAGTTGACCGCCGGCTTGGTGATGCTGCTGAAGAAGAGCATTGCCTCTGAGAAGAAGGCGACCAGCGAAATCTTGCGACTTGAGGAGGACAAGGCGAAGCTCTGCCACGAGATCGACCTGTTGAAGGAGAAGAACGCCGGCTGGAAGAAGCTGCATGAGAATAGTAGTTCCTCGATGAAGATGGTGCAGGCCCTCATCATGGAACAGAAGGAGGAGTTGGCGAAGCTCCGCATCAAGCACCCGGCTGCTGTCAAGGTACGTAATGCGGCCGTGGAACAGATGATGAAGGCTCGCGTCGAGAAATCCCGCGTCATGGACAAAATGAAGAAGATGGCGGAGGAGACGCGCAAGGAAATGGAGGTCGTGGAGGCGATGAAGAAGCAGTTACGACTCTGCGGCGAATTAGATCATTTTGGGTGATAATCTTCCTTCTTCTTTTGCTCCTGTGTTTCATCTTTTGCTTCGGGTGTTTCGCCGCACGTGTCATGTTCTCTGCGAGGCATGAATAGAATAATGGTTTTTTGAGGGAATGAATAGAACAATGCTAACAAGAGATGACTAGAAAATTAGATCATTTTTATCGCCATATGGCACTGGGCTGCTGTGTTTCGTGCTCCTCCATCGCAGTACTACTCTAGTGGAAAACTTGAGTATACTGCACGGTTCTTTGCTCCTCCTCGATCAGGTCGTCGGTGCATTTATACGAGCAGTCAAATCACAAGGCCCCGCCTTCCAGCAGTAATGAGCCGTCAAATCACAAAGGCCCTCGCCTCTCGTGAAACCGACTAAGCTAGACTGCCCCGCCCTCTAGCCTTTTAAAAAATGTATACTTTTGTACAACAGTAGTATCGATGGATTGCGCCATGGAGCAAAACTTGAAATTAAAAAAAAGGTGGTACATATAGAGAGCGCTCGTCGCCAAATTATGCATATAGTACTATCAAAAAGGCTAGTCACAATAATGGTGTCCAGCACAACCCACCCCTCAAATAAAACTAAGCACCATGGAATTCTTTGACAAAACTAAGCACCCTGAAATTCTTTGACAACTAAACTGCTGGCTATATGATGTTGGCCATATATAATGTGAAGAAACGAGTGGTAGTACTATACCAACTAAAAGATGAAATGTAAGAAATACTAGTATGTACGTACTGAAGAGTTAAAGTAACAAGAAGAAACATAACATAGTTCTGCTGGGGGCTCAGCACAACACACCCCTCAAATTAAATTAAGCACACCTGAAATTAAACTTTGCAACTATTCTAGTAGACACTGCATTAGAACCACTATGAGAAACAACACTGCCACTGTCGGTGTCAAAACCGGCGGATCTCGGGTAGGGGGTTCCGAACTGTGCGTCTAGGCGGATGGTAACAGGAGACAAGGGACACGATGTTTTTACCCAGGTTTGGGCCCTCTCTATGGAGGTAAAACCCTACTCCTTCTTGATTAATAATGATGATATGGGTACTACAAGAGTAGATCTACCACGAGATCAGAGATGCTAAACCCTAGAAGCTAGCCTATGGTATGATTGTTGTTCATCTTACGGACTAAAACCCTCCGGTTTATATAGACACCGGAGAGGGCTAGGGTTACACAGAGTTGGTTACAATGGGAGGAGATCTACGTATCCGTATCGCCAAGCTTGCCTTCCACGCCAAGGAAAGTCCCATCCGGACACGGGACAAAGTCTTCAATCTTGTATCTTCATAGTCCAGGAGTCCGGCCAAAGGTTATAGTCCGGTCATCTGGACACCCCCTAATCCGGGACTCCCTCAGTAGCCCCTGAACCAGGCTTCAATGGCGACGAGTCTGGCGCACAGATTGTCTTCGGCATTGCAAGGCGGGTTCCTCCGAATACTTCATAGAAGATTTTGAACACAAGGATAGTGTCCAGCTCTGCAAAATAAGTTCCACATACCACTGTAGAGAGAATAATATTTGTACAAATCTAATCTGCTGACGTATTCCACAGCGTGACATCACACCATGGCCAAACATTTATTCGAATCGTTTTACTGTCCCACCTCAGCACGTTTAGCGAGGTGGTTTCCTTGGCACGTCTTGTCGAAGCAGAGATTGTGTCCCCTTATTCCGGGATTCTCATCAATACGGGCGTGGGTAACCCAACCGTGCCATTTATCACGGCGCTTGGGAGATAAGCGAGTTTTACCAGGTTGGTGGGGGCACATAGTTTCGTCCGCCCATATAAGGGGATAAGGATCCACCTTTTTCATCTACGCCTTCTTCCTCCTTCACTTATCCATTTCCGCGCGCTCGAGCTCCAGCGCCCAAGTCCGCACTTCCCACCTCAACCTTCTCCAGCCATGTCCGGAGTGGGAGGCAGGTGGATGGCCTCCTCCGTCACAGAGGGGCACATCAAAAAGTTGAGGAAAGCTGGATACTTGTCAAACGACGTTGCGCACCGGCTCCCAGATGAGGGGCAGCTCATCCCCACCCCCAGGCCCCATGAGAGGGTGGTGTTCCTCCCTCATTTCCTCCGCAGACTGGGCTTCCCACTCCACCCATTTGTCCGGGGGCTCATGTTCTACTACGACCTGGATTTCCACGATCTGGCCCCGAACTTCATCCTCAACATCTCGGTGTTTGTCGTCGTGTGCGAGGCCTTCCTCTGCATCAAGCCCCACTTTGGCTTATGGCTGAAGACCTTCAATGTCAAGCCAAAGGTAGTGGGCGGCCAGCAAGCGGAGTGCGGAGGCACCATGGTGGGCAATATGCCCAACGTCATATGGCTCGAGGGCTCCTTTGTGGAAACCATCAAAGGGTGGCAATCGGGGTGGTTCTACATCACCGAGCCGCGTGACCCTGAATGGGCAGCGGCCCCCGAATTCCAATCTGGCATCCCCACATGGCTCACCTCCTGGAAAGAGACGGGCCTGTCATGGGGTAATTCGGGAGAGCTGACCAGACTCCAAACCTGCGTCCAAAACCTGGTGGACAAGAAGGTTAAACTTGTCAACGTAGTCCAGGTCATGCTCCTCCGCCGGATCCTCCCGTGTCAACGACGGGCTTTTAACTTGTGGGAGTTCGACCCGGCCCAGCACCAAACTTTGTCCAGGATCTTTGACACAACGCATGAGGATGCCTGGAAGGTGCTATTCAAGGGCACCGAGGTTCCCCCTCCCATTACCGAGGATCACAGATTCTGCGCGAAGCGCCAAGCCAGGATAGTAAGCTTGTTTTACCCTTTACAGGATACTTGTTTTTCATAGTTTGACTCTATGCGGGATCTAAGCTCCCGTTCCTTTGACAGGACTGGCAGAAGAAGTCCGGACAGATCGACAGTCCGGCTCCTTTGCCCGAAGGCCCAGCAGACGCCCACTTGGCGAAGCTGCTGGTCCCGGCACCTTACGTGGTGCCGGAGAAGAAGGCCAAGAAGAAGGCCACGGGAACTCGAAAGAGTGCCCGGCGCCTGGTGGTTTCGGATTCATTGCCCGATGACTCCAAAGCGCACTCCTCCCACGAAGACGAGGAGGAGGAAGAAGAGGCCTCTCCCCCTCCAGCGGGGGGAGGAAAGAAAAGGAAGGCCACCCCAACTAGGGGGGCCGGAGGGTCCAAGAAGGAAAGGACCCTTCCTCCAGACCACTCCACCGATGCCGACGACAGCGAAGAGGAGTGGCCATCCAGGGCCAAGCCCCTGGCGAAATAGTAAGTGTCCGGATACCAGAATAACTCATGGCGTTCCTTTATTGCACAGTATCTTCTAACGCCGAATATAATCATGCAGTACGCCCAAGGCCCGGCTCGACCCTTCGTCGAGCGGCTCCCTAGATTCGTCGGATGTGAATAGTCTTTTACTCCCGACTGCTACCTCCCCTCGCCCTACAGACAATGCCGAGGTGGAGTCCTGAAAGGGGCCAAGCCAGGAGGAGGTGGTCCTAGAGGCGCCGTAAGCGACCTCCCGGACTCCAGGCGCAAAGGGGATAAAACCCCAAAGGGCTCTAAGTCCGGCCCTGGGCCGGACACTGCACCGGAACCTTTAGTGGTTCCGGAGTCTGGCAGGCGGCCCCCTAGTAAGAAGGGCAAGCCTACAACGCCGGTGACCTCCGTCCAACCGGAGGCACTGGATAATTTGCTGGAGGTGCTTAACGGCGCCTCCATCAACGAGGAGCACCGCACTATTATGAGTGCGGTGATCCAGAAGGTTCAGTCCGCCAAGAGCGGGCTGACGGAAGCCTGTGCCAGCCTTCTAACAGGCTTTGAGGTATGTATTTAAGACATGTAAAAATATTACTGCATAGACAGTAGCCCCTGATGCTCAGTTTGGTGTTCGGAAAGAAAAGCCAGACTGAGGATCTAAAAAGATATACGCAGGAGTCTAACATAAGTATGTCAATATGGAAATGCAGGCTGCGCTGCTGACCTCTGCCGCACTGACTACGGAGGTCGATGCATTGAAGCAGAGCCTTGAGCGGTCCGAGAATGAGCTCGGCCTTGCCAAGAAGCAGCTCGAGGACAAGGAAGATAAGTAGTACCTTATGTAAGTATATAAAAAGATCTGGTTGCAAATAATGACAGGACCAACGTGAGTATTACAGGGGCCACAACCGAGGTGGCGACCCTGAAAGAAGCACTGTCCAAGGCCGAAGACAATGCGGCCGTGTAGCACACCGAGCGAGAAAAGCAGGAGGCGCGGGTGGCAGAGGTGCGGCAAGAGCTCCACGCTCTTGTGAAAAAACACGAGAGTTTGGAGCTTGACTCAAAGACTCGAGAGTCCGAGCTTGCCTCGGCCCTTGACAGCGCCAAATCTGCCAAGGCCGAAGCCCAAAAAGCCCTCCAGGAAATTGAGGCAATGAAGAAGATAGCGGCGGGTAAGGCATTCTTTATGCAAAGCAAGCACGTGAAAGTGAATTACTTGTTACTTACCCGAGTCCGGAGCTCTCCAGGAGCATTCGCAGATCTGCTCCGCAGTGTGTCCGACGCTGCCGCATTCTACCGAGCCGAGGAAGGGAGCTCAATGGAGAAGGTGTTCTGGTCCCAGTATGTTGAGGCCGGACATCCGGTGCCCTTGAGCGACCAGCTGAAGCAGCTGGTCGAGCTCCATAGGGTAGCCGAACAAGCCATGAAGGGCCTTATAGGCCGGCTATGGCCTGGGGAGGTTATGCCTGGGAGCTACTTTGGGCTGGTGAGGCGGCTGGTGGATGCCTGTCCATGGCTTGAAATCATCAAGCGCTCCATATGCATCGAAGGCGCCCGTAGGGCCCTTGCCCGTGTTAAAGTACACTAGGGCAAGATGGATGCTGAGAAGCTGGTGACAGATGGGCCACCGGAGGGGAAGGAGCATCGCAAGCCCGAGTTGTAGTATGAGGGCGTCCTGAAGGGTGCCTGCCTTGTGGCGAATGAGTGTTCCAAGGATGTAATTTTTGAGTAAACTCGCTCGTGTTATCCTGTGCGCTGAAAACTTGTTCATATGCTCTAAGCAACACTTTTTGAATTTGAAATATTACCTTCTGTGCGGCCATTTATTAAATCTGAGAGATGGCTAGTCCTCGGCTTCTACCCCCATGCTACGAGTGCTGGGGTGTTCGGGATAAACCTGAGCGCTCTTGTTCCCATTCTTGGGTCCTTCGAGGGAGGCACTCAGCACAACGAACAAGGCAATCGGACTATAATGCTTTATCGCTCTCACTTAGCCATATAATTCTATAATTTTAAATTCCGGTGAAGCCCCTAGTATTCGGAAGACCGAGTTCGGGGCGCTATCCACGCCTAGTCCGGACAAAGCCAGCTCCTCGCTCTAAGCGGCATAAGTCTTTAGGGACTCGAAACCTCTCAAACAGCGGCCGGCTCTCGCCCTATCATGACGGTCAGTTTTAGCTTTCTCTACTGAGGTGCTTAACCCAGCTCAACTGGGGCACAATCGCAGTAGTTCTCCCAGCGCTACCTTAGCCGATATAATGGAACGTAAGGTACCAAAACATGGGAGTCGGGCAAACCCAACTATTGACCCAAGATATGATTCAGAGCTGATGCATATAATGCTATAAGTTCGGGGTGCCGCACTCGTGAGAGTGTTCGGACTTCTCACACCATATTCTGGGGTACTTAAGCCCCTGGTGTATTGACCGTACCAAAGTGTACGGTTGCATAATGTCATAACTGAACATATTTACATAAAAAATGAATGCAATAATAGACAAGGGCTATGTATTGTTTATTAAAAGGCTGCTGTGAAAGCAGAACGATACAACTAGTGCGATAAGCAAGAGATGGGATTATTTGACATGTCCCCCTCCAGGGGCAAGCTGCGAGACTTTATGTAAGACAGGTATTTATCTCGTTATAGAGACCACCTGGACATTCGACGTAGCTTGCTGCCTCCCTGGCTGCTGCATCGTGTGTTCGGCGATTGTACTGCCGGACAGGCCTTTCGGAGAGTGGAGTCCTGAAAGTAAGAAAAAAGAAATGACAAAATCGGGAGCCCCTAGTGCGGTTGAGCCGCATTTTGGGCATGCCGTGGTTGTGCCCCTCCCCTTATGCCCATGGTATTTCCAGAGCGTAATTATGTATGGGTGATACTGGTTTCGCAAGTTCGCGAGGGCTGGGGTTGGGGCCGCACTGCTACGCTTGCTCGGAACGTGGCAGGCGGTCTTGTTGTAGGTTACTCCGGGCGCTCTTGATGGTGTCCGGACGTTTAATAGCCGAACTGGAGAATTGCCTTGAGAGGCTACTTTGTACTTCCGCCACGAGGGCCGACGTATGCTCCTCCATTCGGAGAGAGTGTTCGGTGTTTCCATTGACCGTAATGACTCCTCGAGGGCCTGGCATCTTGAGCTTGAGGTATGCATAGTGCGGCACTGCATTGAACTTTGCAAATGTGGTTCGTCCGAGTAGGGCGTGATAGCCACTGTGGAACGGGACTATGTCGAAGATTAACTCCTCGCTTCAGAAATTATCCGGGGATTCGAAGACCACTTCGAGTGTAACTAAGCCTGTACAGTTGGCCTCTACATCTGGTATGACGCCTTTAAAGGTCGTCTTTGTGGGTTTAATCCTTGAGGGATCTATGCCCATTTTTCGCACTGTATCCTGATAAAGCAGGTTCAGGCTGCTGCCGCCATCCATAAGGACTCTAGTGAGGTGAAATCCGTCAATGATTGGGTCTAGAACCAATGCGACTAATCCGCCGTGGCGGATGCTAGTGGGGTGGTCCCTTCGATCAAAAGTGATCGGGCAGGAGGACCACGGGTTGAACTTTGGGGCGACTGGCTCCAACGCATATACGTCCCTGAGTGCACGCTTCCGCTCTCTTTTGGGGATGTGGGTTGCGTATATCATGTTCACCGTCCGCACTTGTGGGGGAAAGCCCTTCTGTCCCCTATTGTTCGGCGGCCGGGGCTCCTCCTCGTCATCGCTGTGCAGCCCCTTGTCTCTGTTTTCGGCACTTAACTTGCCTGCCTGCTTGAACACCCAACAATCCCTGTTGGTGTGATTGGCTGGTATTTCGGGGGTGCCGTGTATCTGTCACGAGCGATCGAGTATTTGGTCCAAATTGGACGGGCCCGGAGTATTTCTTTTGAATGACTTTTTCCGCTGACCAGGTTTAGAGCCTCTGAATCCGGCATTAACTGCTGTATCCTCAGCATTGTCGCCGTTAATGCGGCGCTTGTGCTTGTTGCGACGCGACCTGCCATTGTTGTCCTTGGTATCCGAATTACCAGGGCTCTTGGTCATGTTATTACTACGAGCTAGCCAGATGTCTTCTCCCGCGCAAAAGCGGGTCATGAGTGTTGTGAGGGCTGCCATGGATTTCGGCTTTTCCTATCCTAGGTGCCGGGCAAGCCATTCGTCACGGATATTATGTTTGAAGGCTGCGAGGGCCTCTGGATCCAGACAGTCGACTATTTGATTTTTCTTGGTTAGGAACCGTGTCCAGAATTGTCTGGCCGATTCCTCTGGCTGCTGAATTATGTGGTTTAGGTCATCGGCGTCCGGTGGTCGCACATAAGTGCCCTAGAAATTGTCGAGGAATGCGGCTTCCAGGTCCTCCCAGCAACCAATTGACTCTGCTGGCAAGCTGTTAAGCCAATGCCGAGCTGGTCCTTTAAGCTTGAGTGGGAGGTATTTGATAGCGTGTAGATCATCACCGCTAGCCATGTGGATATGAAGGAGATAATCCTCGATCTGTTGTGCCATCGTATGATTCAATGTTTACAGGTTTAAAACCCTCGGGGATTAGATGATCCATTACTTCATCTGTGAAGCATAGTGGGTGTGCGGCGCCTCTGTACTGGGCTATATCACGACGTAGCTCAAATGAGCTTTGTCTGTTGTGTTTGGCCTGGCCGTATTTGCCATATCCGGCGTGACGGTTATCGTCACGTGTCGTGGGGCGCCCACGCGATCCATAGATCGATCTTGTTTGCCTTGCCTTGTCCTCCAATATGTCTCGCAGGTCTGGCGCATTTCCCTGTGCCTTGGTATTTTTTGAGCGACGCCGGGGTGCGGCTTGAGTGGATGGCCGAGAGGCCTCTCTGTCGCAGCCACGAGGTGGTCGGTCGGCCGCATCATGCACTGGTGATGTAGGTTTAGGTGCTTCCTCCTCTAATCGGGGTAGCAGCTTGCGCTTTGGGTAGCTCTTGGAGGGGCATTCGAGTTCGTACTCTTCGGCCGCAAGGACTTCAGTCCATCTGTCAGCTAGCAAGTCTTGGTCAGCTCTAAGCTGCTGCTGTTTTTTCTTGAGGCTGCTCGCCGTGGCCATAAGCCTACGTTTGAAACGCTCTTGTTCGACGGGATCCTCAGGCACGACAAATTCGTCGTCTTCGAGGCTTGCCTCGTCTTCAGAGGGAGGCATGTAATTATCGTCCTCTACCTCTCTGTCTGCCGCTCTCTCATGAGGGCTGGCTTCTCCATCCTCCTGTGCTAAATCCTGCTGGAGGGGGTTATCTTCGGCACTATCCGGGGTGTTATTATCTCCCGTGCCAGAATCGCGGTTTTTGCTTTGGTGGGATTTAGAGCGGCGCCGCGGACGCCGGCGCTTAGGCTGCTTCTTGGAGGGGTCATCCTCCGTTGTTCCATCGCCATTCCCTTCTTTTGGGGTGTCCACCATGTATATGTCGTATGACGAGGTGGCCTTCCAGTGCCCTATAGGCGCTGGTTCTTGGTCGTCTCCTGCATCGGCGTCCATACCGTCGATTTCTTCAGAGTCGAAGTCGAGCATGTCGGTTAAATCATCGACAGGTGCTACGAAGTGGGTGGTGGGTGGGCTTTGAATTTCTTCGTCGTCCGCATCCCAACCTTGCTGACCATAGTCCGGCCAGGGCTCTCCTGATAAAGAGAGAGACTTTAGTGAATTCAGAATGTCGCCGAAGGGCGAGTGCTGAAAGATGTCCGCGGCGGCGAACTCCATGATCGGCGCCCAATCAGGTTCGATTGGCAGGGGCGCGGAAGGTTCGGAGTCCGAAAAGGAGTCCGGCACCTTGGAGTCACGAGCTTCGCAAAGGACAAGGCTGGTGTTCGGCTCGATCGCCGTAGAGATTGCAGCCCCCGAGGCGGTGTCCAGCCACCCGTCCTCGATTGGCGCAGTCAGCTCCGAGCTAAGGGTCGGAGTGGACACTGGGGCGGCCTCCTGGGCACTGTTCGGCGGAAGAGCTAGATCATGCCCATCATGACAGTGCGGCACGCTCAGCTGTGGCTCGAACCCGTCGAAGATCAAGTCTCCATGGATGTCAGCCGTGTAGTTCAAACTTCCAAATCTGACCTGATGGCCGGGGGCGTAGCTTTCGATCTGCTCTAGATGGCCAAGCGAATTGGCCCGCAGTGCAAAGCCGCCGAACACGAAGATCTGTCCGGGGAGAAAAGTCTCACCCTGGACCGCATCGTTGTTGATGATCGGAGGAGCCATCAGGCCTAAAGATGATGACACAGAGGAACTCTCAATGAAAGCACCAATGTCGGTGTCAAAACTGGCGGATCTCGGGTAGGGGGTCCCGAACTGTGCGTCTAGGCGGATGGTAACAGGAGACAAGGGACACGATGTGTTTACCCAGGTTCGGGCCCTCTTGATGGAGGTAAAACCCTACTCCTGCTTGATTAATAATGATGATATGGGTAGTACAAGAGTAGATCTACCACGAGATAAGAGAGGCTAAACCCTAGAAGCTAGCCTATGGTATGATTGTTGTTCGTCTTACAGACTAAAACCCTCCAGTTTATATAGACACCGGAGAGGGCTAGGGTTACACAGAGTCGGTTACAGTGGGAGGAGATCTACATATCCGTATCACCAAGCTTGCCTTCCACGCTAAGGAAAGTCCCATCCGGACATGGGAAGAAGTCTTCAATCTTGTATCTTCATAGTCTAGGAGTCCGGCCAAAGGTTATAGTCCGGTCATCCAGACACCCCCTAATCCGGGACTCCCTCAGCCACCTTACTCAGAGTCCTCGTCCACGTCCTCGACTTCGTCCTTTTCCCTCTTCCTCTTGGCCGATACTTCTTTGCTTGCACCGCACACTTGGCTGTTGCTCTTCATCCAACCCTTGTAGATATTTAAGCAAAGGTAGCCATCCATTGCAGCGTAGTGGATGTGGTCTATATCTAGTACATTCTGCTGCCATGCATGACGATGAAACGTGTATGGAGGTTTCTCCAGTTTACCGTACGAAGGATGAACCATGGCTCCTACCAGGGTCAGCATTGAAGGCTGACGAGAGGACACCAGCCGATTCTTTTGGAGGTCGAAGGTGTTGCCTACAACGAGGCCTATCATACGCAGGACTTCTTTGTCGTTACCAAAGTCTACAGTAATGAATTTGACTAGGTTTCTCTCGAGGAAGTTCTTAAAATCCTAGCACTCAACGTCGGCATGTCATATGTGGTAGACCAAGCATAAGTCATGCACGCAAACCTGGATCATGGCGGGCTTCTTCCTCTCTTCGTCCTTTAGATCCTTCTCTCGTCCCAGGACTGTGGTGTACTCAACATCTAGCCCAGCGACCCACTCATCATCCGAGTCTTCGAACATGCGTCTGAAGCGAGAAATGCATCCTTTCACCGTCGCGGAAGAACGGGTGTAGATGACGTTGAAATCATCACCGGTGATGGTTCTAACCTTGTACTCACCGCCAATCGTGGAGATTTGGGACGCCATGGATTTTGGAGGAGGGTTAGGATTAGTGGAACTGCCGTAATGTGAATGGACGGGACGACTAGGAGCAAATCACCGTAGTATTGTAGGACGTGCAGGGACGAGTAGGAGCGAACTGCCAGCATGCGAACGGCAGGGTAGTGGCTTTCCATTCTCCCATGATACGGGCTTCCGAGAGCCCTTGGATCTGAGATCGAACGGTTGCATGGCGTGATTCTAGACCTATGGGTGAATATCCTATCCTGGAGGGTTATTCTGCAATTTTTCAGCAACTTAGCATGCGACCTTTGATCTCAGATCCAAGGGCTGCCAGCAGCCCGTATCATGGTCGCGCCTACCACGACCGTCGCGTCGCTCGCGCGGTCGCGCCCTTGGAGACTTAACACGATGCGTTAGGCTATCGGATGTTGGCATGTCATTCATAGTCAACACTTAGTCACTCATACTACAACAAGGTTAGCTATAAGGTTGGCTATAAGTGTATTTATTTATTTTACTCCTCTCTATCTCTTTCTTCGTACTCCCTTCGTCCCATAATATAAGAACATTTTTGACACTAGGACACATGGAGTACTAGTATTTATTGCATTTGCCAAGGAGTGACCTCTTCCAATGAAATGGTGTTGCTAAGTTTGCTTCATTTAATTAGCTATAGACTCAAAATTGTCTTTTCACCTAGGTACACGCGCTTAGCACCATTTCTTCCTTGGGTCACCAAACTAGTCTCTCTCTTCTTGATTAACTTGACACATCAGACTTTATGCCTATGTGGCAAGCTTAGCACCTGTAGGAGCAAGTAAAAGTATGTACAATAGTGTGCTTTACATGGCATTTTTGCACATGTGAAGGATAGAGAGGCGAGGAAAAAGCGGAGAAGTGGGCTCTCATGCAAGAGCCAGCCCTACTACATGGTGGAGCATTGGGAGAGGCACCTGTATGGAGGTGGTCAGAAATCGGGAGACTCACGCCGGTTGTAGCGCCATAGTTAAAATGATAATGGCAAGTCAAATCACGGGGCCCCACCGGTCCAGCAGTAACTCGCTGTCAAATCACACAACCCTATGTTTGCAGTAGCCTACTCCCTCGTCTTCTCGCGTCTCTGTCGAACCGACTAGGCGGAACTGCCCCGCCGCCTACCACACAGGAAAAGCCCCGCCCTTGACTTTTAAATAGTATACAATATACTAAGTTTGTATCCATGGATTGCGCCCGCGCCATGGAGCAAAGTGTCTAGAAAACGGCGGTACACATGTACGGAGTATACAGCATGCTTGTTGCGTTCGTGTCGCACCCCAGACTGTCGGTCGGTCTGGCACGCTGCTCTCCGAATGGAACACACGTCATATTGCGTTTGCACACACATGTGGGACGACAATTGAGAACCGACCATAGGCACACTCCCCGGCCCCGCAAGTCGGGTGACTTAATAGAAGAGGGAGACGAGCGATAGTACTAGAGAAGTATTATACTACGTTGGTGCCTGGACGATCCCTGCAAGACATGGAAGATCAGTTCGTCCATGCATGTGACCAGACTCCAATAGACACGCCTGGATTGGCTATCGTCTACATATCGTGCAGGCTGTGTTGTACATGGCTGTAGTTGTGGTGAGAAATCTAAAAAAAAGGTCTCTTGTCATCTTGCAAAATTAGGTGTCATGTGCTTCGGATCACTGCGAGGGTTAAACAACGACAACTGAGTTGGGCTAGTCATTGGGGGCACATGCACGAACAATGACTACTCGGCTGCCATCTAGGTCAAGCCGGCTATGTTAATTAGGACATCTATCAAAGGACCCCTTTTCTACGAGTTTATCTTTAATTTGAGCTTTGTTCCTCGTCTAGTTTGT
This sequence comes from Triticum aestivum, assembly GCF_018294505.1. Lineage (NCBI taxonomy): Eukaryota > Viridiplantae > Streptophyta > Magnoliopsida > Poales > Poaceae > Triticum > Triticum aestivum. Next base: position 65,004,013 of record NC_057798.1, read on the forward strand.
CCGTCGGGATTCATGTTGTCTCCTTTGGGCAGTGAGGTTATGATTTCTTGTCATGTGGCATTTTTTCGTGTTATATGTTATAATCCGGCGCTTCAGATCAAAATGATGACAACTGCGCCTCTGGGCCACGTGCATGAAGACTTCTCGACATTCATTGACGAGGTCAAGCCGGCTCTGGTAGACAAAAGAAAACTAGTACTACTCCACTATATAGGCATGAGCCTCCGTGCTTGCTTGCTAGTGTTGCTCTCTTCACACTGTCTCGGCCTCTCTAGATCTAAACACGACAATGGTGGCCACACACTCTCTCTCTCTGCTCACCGCTGGTCACAGATCCAGCCGGATCCTCTCCACCGGGAAGGTGAGAAGGTGCAATGTTCACGCGGTCGTCCTTGGTGACGACACTTACCCACTGCTGGGCGCGTCCCGATCAGCCTGCCTTGCCATTCTCTCCCAAGCACCGCCGGCGAGGGAGGGCCTCCGACCCCTTCTTCCTCGCTGTTGTAGTGTGGGCAGATCCGGCCTCCCGCCACCCACCTACCGACATCCCGACGGCCATCAGGTATAACTTCCTTCGAAACCGGCCTTGCTCTACTTCCCGAGCTCCTGACGTCGCTGCATTTGTATCTTTTACTATTTCTCGGGCCCCCTCGTAGATAGGATCGATCGGCTGTTCGAAAACCACCTATTTTTTTTACGTTTAAGAGATAAAACTAGTTCATGCACTCGAATCTAGTACTACTTGGTTCAAACAAGGAAGAAAGGGGGTGGGGGTGGGGGAGGATTTGTTACCTGAATCTAGGACTTGGTCGAAAGAGGAAATAATGGGGGCGAAAAGTAGTAGAGACTGGCTATCCAACTAGTCTCTAGGTCTAATAGGGAAATAAAGGGAAATGCAGTACCAACTCAATATAAACCCGATCTATTGGTTGAAAAAGGAAAGAAAGTGGGGACTGGGGGACAAGTCAACAGAGTAAGTCCAGCACTAGATTTGCTAGCCTCACACAGTATAAGGTGGCTATACCGAACAAAAATGGGACCAACCCAGATATCCTGTTCTAATGTTTGTTACCCCGAGCCACTCTTATGTAATGCCACTGGTAAAATGTAGTAGTCGCACTATTAAAAGTAAGTACATGTTAAACCAATGTTGTTTTCAATGAAATGCCTCCCGTAATATGAATCAATGGCACTTCTTTACATGTCCTGCTAAAATTTCCCATTAAGATAAGTTGGTTCTTTTCATTAGAAATGCAACTGTCCTGGTCCGCCTACTCTCCCGTGCCCAAAGTAATGTCGTATTTAACGGTTGTCATAGTTAATCCTAATGCCCACACTAATATCTAGCAATGGCACTGCTTTAGAAATAGCTACTGTCCTTGCCGGATTCCCATTCAGATAAGGAACATGCTTCTTTTCATTTGATGCATGTTTCATCACTTGTTAGTCACCCTCCTTTCCACCTTTTTTGTGCAAACAGAGATATACATTTCACGCTCGATCTTAGTTGAATTGCACAAATGATATCCAAATTATAGTTAAGCATTCCAGGAGCTTCACAACCAACCTTGATGTTGCTCAATTTTATTGCAACTAATGAAGAAGAAGCTATATGGGTTTCGTTTTCTGATGGAAATGGAACCGGGACTGGAGCCCTTTTCTTAATTTTTTTTGAAGAAGAAGCTGCTAGCTCACGGTACATTGCTTCATTTTAGGTGAACTACACCAAAAGGTCCCATGAATTGAATCATCCATGTTGGTGACTGAAAGAGCCAGCTTCAGCATCCCAGTCTAAGCACCCCCGGCCTCCATCCTTGCGATGCACGGTACACCTCATTTTCCACCTGCTCGACCCTAGTGTCACTGATAAAATGAAGTAATAATACAGTTAAAATAGAGCGAGTGTCATCTCTATCATTTAATTTCCAATGTAGATAAAGAAAGTGCTTCTCTTTGTTAACGCATGTTTCATCAACTAGTCCCATTGTTAATGTTTAAACGTTTCTGCAAACTAGGGTGCTTAATTTTAGTTGATATGTACAAAAATAGAGATTTGAATGTCTCAAGGCGCCTCCTTGTACTACCGTTGTACACTGATGTTCATCACTGGCAGAAGGTGTATCTGGGAGACTTGGGACGATGTCCAGTATGAGGTGTACCGTATGAGGCGTCGCAGGGCCCATCTCGCCCTCGCAGCATGGCATACTATGATACTATCGCAATATTTTCTTCTATTTATTTTGTGTGTTTCATCAACTAGTGCCACTATAATGTAATCATGCCTTTTCGTTATCTGTGCAAACAGGGTTATTCAGCTGCATTTTGGTGGAACTGCACAAATGTACGTATGGAACCGGCATATATGCAGAGTGCAAGGTGTGCCAAGTAAAAATTACCGACACCAACCATGCTGCATGCACGCATTGGCATCCACCACCACTAGTGGGATGTGTGGCGCTCTCTGTGGACGGATCTTTCTCGGCAACAAATCCTCTAACCAAATACTAGTAGCTTATATTGACAGTTTTCTAGGGAGTACTCTTTTCTGAAAGAAGCACCAATCTATTTCTTTGTTTGTACACTGTGTCACAACTTTGACCCAAAGGTCCAGAGCTATTTTAGGGTGATTGGTGCAATACTCAGAGACTGATTGTAAGCATGATTTTCATTAGCTGTCACACTGATTGTAAGCATGAGCAAGTGGAAGATTAGGTTAGTGCGAAGCTTACCTTAAACCCTACCGCCGCCATTGAAACGAGGCAAGCGTCGAGGGAACCGTGGAGAACGGCGGGGTAGCGATGTCGCGCCATCCGGCCTCCTCTTGAGGTGGGAGAACGAATACTCCTGTGGCTCCGGCTGGCTCTGCACCCTCACGAACGACACACCATACTCGAACAATTCGTTATCCTCTGGGTGCTCGACCTTCGACCTATACGCCCACCACCTCCGCCTGACTGTCGCCTCGGGCGAATCTGTCTGCTCCATCGCCCAAAGGAGATACTCGATGAACTCAGAGGACTATGGTGTGACTGCCGCCGAGGACTACATGTACATCGTCGCCCTCATCGCCGCTGTCTCGCGCTTTCGCATACATTTCCACATGGCCCGCACCGTCCTCAAAATCTCCCACTCATTGTCAAACCAACTAAGGATCTCCTTCAACCTGGTTAACTTTGCCTGGTCGCCGCCGGCGATCTGCCTGATTCGCTGCTGCATCCTCTCCATAGATGTCCTTCTGAGTGGTCCGGTGCTAGCTTTGGAAGATGGGAGGAGAGACGATGGTCTTGCAATAGAGAAGAGGGAGAGACGAGATGGTGGTTTTGGAATGGAGATGATGGAGAGGAGAGGAGGTGGTTTTGCAATGGAGAAGATCAGAAGAGGTAGAGGCGAGACGGTGGTTTTGGAATGGAGATGATGGAGAGGAGAGGAGGTGGTTTTGCAATGGAGAAGATCACAAGAGGGAGAGGCAAGACGGTGGTTTTGTAATGGAGATGATGGAGAGGAGAGGAGGTGGTTTTGCAATGGAGAAGATCAGAAGAGGGAGAGGCGAGACGGTGGTTTTGGAATGGAGATGATGGAGAGGAGAGGAGGTGGTTTTGCAATGGAGAAGATTAGAAGAGGGAGAGGTGATACAGTGGTTTTGGAATGGAGATGATGGAGAGGAGAGGAGGTGGTTTTGCAATGGAGAAGAGGGAGAGGAGCGTGCGACAGCGATTTAGGATTGGACGAGAAGGCCGACACGCTGTGACTGGATCAAAATCAAAATCAACTTACCCTTCAATTAAGAAAGCGACCCCACATTAACTAGTCTCCCTTTTATTCTCGGTCATAATTGACCATGATTTTCGCACATAAAATATATGTTATACGTTGCAAAAACAATATAATTTGAAAGTACATTCACATACGAACCAAACGATACAATTTTTGGTGACATGCATTCACATTTTGCTTGTCAAATACAGTACGTGGTAAAACTTTGACCCAAAATACGCAAAACAACAAAAAAATACTTCCAAGACCAGCGCCGCTCTTCCGCTCTTCTCCTCTTAAACCACCGCCGCTCCTCTCCTGTTCCAATCTAAATCCAGCGCCGCTCCTCTCCTCTTCCATTTCAAAACCACCGCCCCTCCTCTCCTGTTCTAGTCCAAAACCAGCGTCACTCCTCTCCCGTTCTAATCCAAAACCAGCGCTGCTCCTCTCCTCTTCCATTCAAAAACCACCGCCGGCGAGTGAAGGTGCTATGGAGAAGTAGATCGATGGAGGAGTACATCCGATACGTGAGGATCGCAGACGGCATCCCTGTGAAGTTAGCTAGGATGTTGGAGATACAGTCTTGGTTTGACAACAAGGACCAACTAGCGGCGACGACGACATCCATGGCCAAATATCTGCAACAGAGCGAAAAGGCAGCGATACTCCCGGAGGGAGTCGCGCTGGAGTACATAGAGCTGCTCCTCTGGGCCATGGAGCAAATAGATTCACCAAATCCGATTGTGAGGGAGCGGTGGTGGGAGTATCGATCCCAGATGGAGCATCCACCAGAGATTAAATGCACTACAAAAAAATACACTTCCATGATGATACGTGTTTGTCACAGTAGGTCGCGTTTTTTGTCATGCATGTACATCCATGACAAATTTATGACAGAATCAAGATAGTCATACCTGTGCTGTCGTAGAAGTGTTCCATGACATTACCAAAATTATCATCACGGAAGTGTCCACTTCCATGACGATAAATCGTGCGTCACAGAAGTGCTTTCGTCAAGGGTGACCGACACGTGGCATCCACCGTAACAGAACGCCGTTAAGCTATCGGGTCGGGTTTTGGATCAGATAACCCGTTAACAGCCCCGACAAATGGGGATTTTCCACGTGTAAAATCATCATTGGCTAGAGGAAACACGTGTCGGCTCATCGTTGGGACAGATGTCATCCACTCATTGGACAGAAGGCGCCTATGATACGTCAACACATGGCACGACCCAACAGTGGCCCATTCCTGTGAAAAGGCCGGCCCGTTTGACTTGGTCAAAAGGTGGCGGGCCGGCCGATGGAAAGCCTGTTAATGGCCTGTTCGCGTATAGCCCATTTACAGCCCGCTAACCCAAGGCCTGTTACGCCCGATCCGAATTAGGCCCAGTAGCGTCATCTAGGCCATCCAATATAATTCCAGCTCGTTTTCACTTCTGGCCCATGTATGACCCATGACATCTTTCGGCCCATATGAGGCCCTTTGTAACTATTGCCCCATTAACGGCCCGTGTTGAAACTGGCCTGTAATGAACAGTGTATCACTTTACACCCATAAACGGCCCGTGGTGAAACTGGCCCGTAATGAACAGTGTATCACTTTATACCCATTAACGGCCCGTTATTCAATTGGGCCGTTTCCGGCCCAAGTTATCTTTCGGCCTTCTGAGGGCCCATTTATTCTTGGGCTCATTTGCAGCATTCGGTTACTTACGACCCTTACTGTCATTTTCTACTTGTGGGCAAAATTCAGCCCGTTGTTACAGTCGACCCGTTTGTGGACCGTTAATCTGTTGGGCCATTTTCATAGCATCACCAAATACGGCCTATTAACGACCCGTTATGGTCAGCCCATAAAACGTATGATTTCCATTAAAGGCCCGTCTACGGCCCATTAAAGGCCCGTACAATACCCATAAATGAGTCGGCCCTTACAAGGCCCATGGATCCTACGAGATGTAGAAGGCCCATTAGTCCTACGAGACGTAGAAGGCCCGTGGATCCAACGGCCCATTGAAGGCCCATGGAGCCGACGGCCCAATGAAGGCCCATTGGTCCGACGGCCCATTGAAGGCACATGGGTCCGACGGCCGATTGAAGGCCCATGGATCCGACGGCCTGCACATGACCCATGGGATCGTACGGCCCGTGAAGGGCCATGGTCGGGCGAGTTGGCCCCCGTTTGAACGATATAGCATATTCAAAGAATTATCCTACTCAATACTATCACCTCTAAAAAGCATACACTATACAACAAAGAGATCAAGGCATAGAAAGGTAGAATAATCCTACACTATACAATAAAGAAATTACAACCGATTATACCCACTGGGCATTATGGTTTGGCACAGGTGTTAATAAAGCATACACAAACAACAAATTACATACACTGGGCAAATACAGCTCATACATCATGGAAGCGCATCAACTTAACTCCATTTGAACTATAATCGATTAACCGAATTCAGGTAGCACAAATTTCAGTGTGCAAAATCTCCAATTCCTTCATGGTTACCTCAGTGTCTTGTTTCATTTTTTTGACTCCTGCGTCTAATACCTGCATGTCCGGTCTCAACTTGTTGATTAAATGTTGACAATAATGTACACGTTGTCTTGCCACCTGTTGATGCTCGAGAACATCATCACATTCCAATTCCAATCCATAATCATTTGTAACAGCCATGCCGCACTGCTCACAGATCTTTGTGTTGATGTCACTTCATCCTGAAATGTTTCGGTAAGTACACATGACTAGGGCAAAAATATAGTTACAACAGTGAAGCGAGCAAGACACTATTTTGTACTACATGGCAAAACAGGACTAACAATAATGTTACACGTCATGAAGCATAAGCATGTGACATTTTAAAAATTATAAGAAAGATAATCTGTGCAGGCTGCATACAGAAATCCCTCTTAGTTCACCAGAGGAGCATGATGTTGGGGCCCAATCGAAAACACAGACAAGTTACAAATTTAGACAACATGTTGCATATAAGCAAGCAGTTGGCCATTCCGTATCTCAATTAAAGTCTTAGGGAGCATAATGAACAGCAGAGGGTTTCATACAAACATACTACAACAGGCAAAACTATGCAATCGTTAGCGTAGTATAAACTAGATTGTGAGCCTCATGCAATAATAGTTGGTTAATAGACTTCAAAGCTTCAGGCACACTTCAGCAGAGTAATTAAATGGTAAGGCCTTTAATTATGTCAAATAATAGTTATACAAGTATCGAACATTAGGCATGATTATTTGGGCATCTCATTAACTGAGGACAAATAAAGCAATTGAAAAGAGCAAATTAACTATGCCTGAAACAAACAAGGAATTGAACTGTTGAGTTGCATACAGTGACTTACCTTAGCAGGTTGAAGAGGCTCAACACAACTCCTACTTCTCTTGCAAGGCTCCTTCCTAACATCTTGTACTTGGAAATCCTCAATCTTATCTTCATTGCACCCCCTCTGCAAGGTGACACAAACTAGTTACTCATCTCTTTGGAAGATAAATATGCATACTTTCCAGTCTATGAACACAAAAGGATGAGATTATAACAAAACAACACCACATAATGAAACATGCCGCATCTCTTGCACTTGCACACAATGAAATGATCATTTACTATGTTTGCACTATGTAAAAACTAGGCATACCTTCGAATTGGATCTCCAGGTACTCTTGGAGAGCCTACTGTAGTGTACAACCAAACCTTTATGTCACCTATGAGTTAGACAAGGCCCCACTACAACATTCCTTAGTGTTTAAATCGTTGACAAGCTCTGTTAGAGTGTTAGGTCAAGAACATCAAGAAATCAAAGCAAATAGTCCTAGTATGGCTGGCTGATGCAAACAAGCAATTGAACAGATGTGCGAGCAAATCTTACATATCAAGAAAAGAAGCAAAGAAGGAGGCTTAAAGACCATCACTTGACTGACCAGATTTAAGGGGCATTTAAACATCATGTGCAACGTATGAACTAACATAAACATTGCATACTCTAGATTCTACAATGGAATACACATGTATTAGGTTATGCCATGTATGATGATGCCTAAATGTCCAGATAGCAGGCAGGAGTGATTCATCATTGCACGCACAATTGAATTGCAGGTTAAGGGCCAGTTCGATTCCGCCTTTTCAGGGTATATTGTCAAAATAAGCCATAAAAGATGTAAAGAAGTCATTTATGAGTTATGGGCTTGGGCTTAACTAATTTTGCTTTGGAGGGGGATGTTTCGGGTAGAACCTCACTAAAAATTGAAGGGAAGGGGAATAGTGAAATGACTCTGTTGTCTGCCTATATTACACTCAAAATGCAACTGCTGACGCCCGTGTCACACCTGACCCTCAAGTAAAAACAAACACGCAAGCATTCATTGCCTGCCCGCTTGCATCTCCTCTCCCCTTTCCCTCTACCTTGATCCCCTGCCTGCAGCACTAGTGTTCCTCCAGCGAGCAGTCGCCACTGGTCCCATCCGGCCTTGTCCTCGATGATGCTATGTCCCCCTAGGTGATGTCTACTACACAACCTTCTTCTTGTAGACGTTGTTGGGCCTGCAAGTGCACAGGTTTGTAGGACAGTAGCAAATTTGCCTCAAGTGGATGACTTAAGGTTTATGAATCCCTAGGAGGCATAGGATGAAGATGGTCTCTCTCAAACAACCCTGCAACCAAATAACAAAGAGTCTCTTGTGTCCCCAACACACCCAATACAATGGTAAATTGTATATGTGCACTAGTTCGGCGAAGATATGAAGATACAAGTGCAAAATAGATAGTAGATATAGGTTTTTGTAATCTGAAATAATAAAAACAGCAAGGTAACTAATGATAAAAGTGAGCGTAAACGGTATTGCAATGATAGGAAACAAGGCCTAGGGTTCATACTTTCACTAGTGCAAGTTCTCTCAACAATAATAACATAGATAGATCATATAACAAGCCCTCAACATGCAACAAAGAGTCACTCCAAAGCCACTAATAGCGGAGAACAAACGTAGAGATTATGGTAGGGTACGAAACCACCTCAAAGTTATCCTTTCTGTTCTATCTATTCAAGAGTTTGTAGTAAAATAACATAAAGCTATTTGTCGGTGTCAAAACCGGCGGATCTCGGGTAGGGGGTCCCGAACTGTGCGTCTAGGTGGATGGTAACAGGAGACAAGGGACACGATGTTTTTACCCAGGTTCGGGCCGTCTCGATGGAGGTAAAACCCTACTCCTGCTTGATTAATATTGATGATATGGGTAGTACAAGAGTAGATCTACCACGAGATCGGAGTGGCTAAACCCTAGAAGCTAGCCTATGGTATGATTGTTGTTCGTCCTACGGACTAAAACTCTCTGGTTTATATAGACACCGGAGAGGGCTAGGGTTACACAGAGTCGGTTACAATGGGAGGAGATCTTCATATCGTATCGCCAAGCTTGCCTTCCACGCCAAGGAAAGTCCCATCCGGACACGGGACGGAGTCTTTAATCTTGTATCTTCATAGTCCGGGAGTCCGGACAAAGGTCTTAGTCCGGCCATCCGGACACCCCCTAATCCAGGACTCCCTCAGTAGCCCCTGAACCAGGCTTCAATGACGACGAGTCCGGCGCGCAAGTTGTCTTCGGCATTGCAAGGCGGGTTCTCCTGCAAATTCTCTGTATCCGTTGAATAGTGTCCGGCTTCTAGTGTGTGCTGTCCTCCTCGGCTTCTGTGCCCCATAATGACCATCATCCATGCGTCAAACGAATGCGAAAAGCTAGGGGGTTTTCTTTTCACTTACCCCCCCGGTTGCATTAATGAGCTGCCCATAAAAGAGGCAGGGATTTAGATCCAACTCGCACCATCTTCCCTCCGCGAGTCTTCATCAGAGCGCCTCTGACAGAGATCCATTCCAACATGGCCAGTCGATGCCGCTCCTCCTCTCGCTCCTCCAGCCCTTGGCCCGGAGATTGGGGGCGGTGCTCCATCCCGCATAGCAAGTTAGTAGTGCTTCAGTCCAAGGGGCTTCTCCCCCAGCATATATGGTCCCTGTTCGAGCCGGGATTGCTGCCTATAGCGGCGGAGAGCAGGCGGAGGGCGTTCCCAATCCCTCTCAAGGAGAGCGGGTATGCCTAGTCCCTTATTTGATGAGAGGACTAGGATTTCCAATTCATCTGTTTCTCCGGGGGTTGCTAAAGTTCTACGGCCTCCAGCTACATAACCTCACGCCCGCCTCCATTTTGCACATCGCGGGCTTCGTGGCCCTCTGCGAGCTGTTCTTGGGTGTTGAGGCCCATTTCGCGCTGTGGAAGAGGTTGTTTTTCCTTGTGCCCCGTTCTCAGGAGGGGTCTATTTATCAGGTGGGCGGAGCCGAACTATGGCGCATCGCCGGGACCGGGTATCTATCCGGCACCCCAAAGAGGGCGTCCGAAGACTGGCCCTTGGAGTGGTTTTATATAGATGACGTGCCCCTGCCGGACCCTGTACGGACTGGCCTCCCCGAGTTCAGTAATGCCCCGTTGAAGAAGCGCATGAGTTGGCGCCCACGGAACCATCAGAGGGAAGCTGACAGGGACGTCCTGTACCTGATGAGCCGGATAAGGTTGTTGGCTCACTCCGGACTGACCATGATTAAAGTCATGGCCGTATGCATTACGCGAGGGGTGCAGCCGCTTCAATACAGAGGCCACCCCATGTGGGATTTCAACGGGGAGGATGACGCTACCCGGTGCGGTCGCCAGGGGCTAGATTCAGCCGCCACTTTAACGAGAATCTTATCTGCTTTGTACAAGGGGGAAGAGGAAGAATTCCTCCGTGTTAACCCGGAAGGCGGATTCTCTATGTACAATCCTCCTAGTTGGGTGAGCGGACACCTTCACTTGCCTATCCGTTTGTGAAATTCCCATGGTTGAGTACTTAGACTAGTAATATTCAAACACAGGAGCTGCGCCAGGCTGTGAAGGAAATAAACAACCCTGCTCCACAACCCGAGGACCTAAGACGACCCCTCGATCCGGACTCCCAAGAAGATCCGGACTTATGCGTGGAGTTGATTGATGGAGTATTTCATCAATTGAGCAAGGATAACTCCTTAGTGGCCATCACGGCCGACTATCCCGGACTACTTCCAGCCTCCAAGGTAGCTAAGACCGAAGTCCCAGTATTCCCATGATTTATCTTGCATGCCGTGTACTAACAACGTTTCGTAGGTAAATCCTTGAGGCGGAAGGCCGAGCCCACGGTGGGTAGCCAACAAGGGCCGCTGAAGCCAGGCGGGCCAAAAAGAAGTGCGGACCAGATCGAGATTCCGGTGCAACGGTATGGCGTGCGGATTCAACGCCTAGGGTTTATGCCCTTGAGTCTTACTAATGCTCATGATTTTTTTAGGAAGAAGAGAGCCCGCCGGACTATGTCCGCCGTCCAAGGTTCGAGGCCGGGTCCGGAAGCGGAGGCGGACACGGGACGCGCCTCGGGCGCTCCTTCATCAGAGGGCGCCGACGGGCTATCTGCCACCAATTCAGAGGTGGAGAGTGCCCTGAACCACAGGCGTCACCGGACTATTCTTCGTGACGCGTGTTTTTCCCCAGAGGCGTTGGACGCCTTTAATATAGGAGATGCGTATCTCCATGCTGCTCAAAATGGTCTAGCCAGAGCCATGGAGCAGTATGTGAAAGACATACATGTGAGTAAAATTGAAGGTTATATATGTCAGTAGCCCCCGAGACTTGAAACAGTGAAGATAACTGTTTGAAGGATCATGTGCTATGCAGTGTCTTACAAAGAAGAACACGCAATTGTCCCAGGAGCTCGAAGAGTGCAAGGCTCAGCTCGAGGCCGCATTGGCCACTTCAGAGAATGTCAAGGGGACGCCCGCAGGTAATATGTGCTTCGAAAGGTACTTCCGTTTTGAAATGCGGCAGGCGTGCAACCCTGACGATAATAATGCAGATGAGGCCGGAGTAAATCCGGACCAGCAACAACTCCTACGCCAACTAAAGGCTGGCGAGAGCGTGCTGACGAGGGTGAGGCAAGAGAAGAACAAGCTTCAAGACGCCAATACCCAGCTAGGCGAGGAACTGAAAGATGTTCGTATTCAGCTGTCTTCTGCCGTGAAGGAGAATCGGCGACTTCGACGCGACATTTTTAGTAAGTGCTTGAACGAATCTTCAAAAAAAGAATTCGGCGAGGAAGTCGATTGACAGAGCTATGTCTGTAGGTCTGCTGACGGGTCGTCCGGCGGAGGAAATGCCCGGTTCATCGGGAGACCTTCTTCCCGAGCTGTTGCAACTACACGAGCGAGTTCGGCAGGCAATGCAAAGCGTCATCCAGGCTATGTGGCCATCCCTCTCCGTGCCCGAAGGCCCAGAGGAGCTTGCCAAGAAGCTGGAGGGAGTGCGGCAGCACTTCCGGTTGTGGAAGATATCGGCTCGCCGTCAAGGTGCCAGGGAGGCCTGGGCCATGGTGAAGACTCGGTACACGAAGGCTGACCCAAACCACATGGCCGAGGTCGGCCCTGTAGGTCCGGACGGAAAGGAGATCCCGGTCAGCTTAGCATATGGCCAGGTGGAGCTGGCTGCAAAGTATTCCCAACAGGACTGTAAATTAGACCGCCTGTTGGATGGCATTGAAGAAGAATATGCCAAGTCGAATTGACTCTGTAAAAATGACATAAAAATGTCTTCTAGCCGGATTGTAGATCGTTTGTCATTGCGGACCTTTTCGCTTCGACCTCTGGACCCTATAGTCCGGAGTGTGTCCGAATACCCTCTCGGTTATGTAAGAACCGGGGCATGCATGGAGACAAGGTGTAGGGGTCATAAGTGCTTTAGCAGACAAGTGCCCAACTAGTTATGTTATATTACATGGTTAGTAAGAAACATCTTCCAGAGAGAATAGTTCCGTTAGGGGTTCCTTTCCCTGGGAGGCATGCCCTAAAGTGCATGTCCGAACTGCCGGAAAGAGCAGAAAAGCATCTGGGGGCAAATGAACAAATACGAAAGATCATATTTTAGTTCACCGACCGAATATTCCCTTAAGAACGCTAGCTTTCGGCTTCACCCAGTCTGAGGTACACATCCGGCTGACCCGACAGTAACAATTGCAGAGGTGCTCCCTTTACCACCTAGCCGAACGAACGGGAATGTAGGGGTAAGCACAGGAGCAAGGCAACCCAGCTTGGCCAAAACTTAAGTCATATCGATGCATATAATGGTGTATAAAAGGTTCATGCAGAAGCATCACACATGTTTTGGGCATGAGGCCCGTTTTATATAAACTTCTTGGTAGAGAAGCCCCTAGGTATTATGAGCGCAGGTAGCGCGTCGGGTATGTGCGAATTTTGCACATGCAAGCCCCTAAGGGCTTGTGAGAAAAAAGGGTAGGGAGAAGGAACAAAATCCCGGACTGCCAAAAATAAAAATAAAAAATAAAACAAAGGGACTAGGGAAGGAGACGAACACGAAGTCCGGCGCTAGGCGTAGAACCTTCGTAGGCGTGCTGCGTTCCATGGGTTCGGCTCGAGTCGGTTATTCGATGCGCTTCGCAGACAGTACGGTCCGCCGGTTAGTACTTGGTCGATGATGAAGGGGCCCTCCCATTTGGGCTTTAATTTATCCTTTTTCTTGTCCGGCAGGCGTAGAACTAACTCGCCAATGTTGTAGGTTTTGGCCCGTACTTCTCTGCTTTGGTATCTACGAGCCTGCTGTTGATAGAATGCGGAACGAGCCTTTGCCACGTCGCGCTCCTCTTCCAATGCATCCAAGCTGTCCTTCCGATCGAGCTCGGCTTCTCTTTCTTCGTACATGCGCACTCGAGGTGAGTCATGGAGTATGTCGCATGGCAGTACTGCCTCTGCGCCGTATACCATAAAAAATGGTGTGAATCCGGTAGTGCGATTCGGCGTGGTCCGCAGCCCCCAGAGTACGGAGTCAAGCTCCTCTACCCAGTGCGTGTTAGATTCCTTGAGGGATCGCACTAGTCTGGGTTTGATGCCGCTCATAATGAGACCATTGGCCCGTTCGACTTGACCGTTAGTTTGAGGGTGATAGACTGAAGCATAGTCGAGCTTGATGCCCATGTTTTTGCACCAAAGTTTGACTTCATCGGCCGTGAAGTTTGTGCCGTTGTCGGTTATGATGCTGTGGGGGACGCCGTAACGGTGTACGACCCCGGATATGAAGTCTATCACTGGTCCGGATTCGGCCGTCTTTACAGGCTTGGCTTCTATCCATTTGGTGAATTTGTCCACCATGACCAGTAGATATTTTTGCTTGTGGGTTCCTCCTTTAAGGGGTCCGACCATGTCAAGCCCCCAGACCGCGAAAGGCCAGGTAATGGGTATAGTTTGTAGGGCGGTAGGCGGCATGTGGCTTTGGTTGGCGAATAACTGGCAACCAACACATCGTTGCACTAAGTCCTGAGCGTCTGCCCGGGCCGTTGGCCAATAAAATCCGGTACGGAAGGCCTTGCTTACAAGGGCCCGGGCTGCGGCGTGGTGCCCGCCGAGTCCGGCATGAATTTCAGCCAAAAGGTCTCGCCCTTCCTCTTCGGAGATACACCTTTGAAGGACTCCGGTTGTGCTTTTCTTGTAAAGCTCTCCCTCGTGGACTTTGTAGGCTTTAGATCGCCGCACTATGCAGCGGGCCTCGTTTTGGTCCTCGGGAAGTTCCTGCCTAGTTAGGTAGGCTAGGAATGGTTCTGTCCAAGGGGCAATGACTGCCATTATTGCGTGGGCTGACGGCGTTGTTTCGTTGGCGGAGCCCCCAACTGTGTCAGAATGTTCGGTGAGGGGCAGTGTAGTTGTGTCCGGGCTATTGTTTCCGGATTCTCCTTCCCATGATACAGATGGCTTGAACAGCCTTTCTAGGAAGATGTTGGGAGGGACGACCTCGCGCTTGGCGCCAATGCGTGCCAGCACGTCTGCTGCTTGGTTATTTTCCCGGGCTATGTGATGAAATTCGAGCCCCTCAAACCGAGCTGACATCTTTAAGATGGCGTTGCGGTAAGCTGCCATTTTTGGATCCTTGGCGTTGAAGTCTCCATTTATTTGGGATATTGCGAGATTTGAATCCCCGCGGACCTCTAGGCGCTGAATGCCCATGGAGACTGCCATTCGGAGGCCATGTAAAAAGGCCTCGTATTCGGCTGCGTTGTTGGAATCCGTGTACATTATCTGAAGTACGTATTGGACTATGTCCCCGGTTGGGGACGTCAGAACGACGCCAGCCCCCAGGCCAGCCAACATTTTGGAGCCGTCGAAGTGCATGATCCAGTTGGAGTATGCGCCGTACTCTTTAGGGAGTTCGGCTTCAGTCCATTCGGCGATGAAGTCGGCCAAAACCTGCGACTTAAGCTCTCCTTGGCTTGTAGGTTATGTCGAACGGGAGGAGCTCGATGGCCCATTTGGCAATCCGGCCCATTGCGTCGCGGTTGTTTATAATATCATTAAGGGGTACTTCGGATGCCACTGTTATGGAGCACTCTTGAAAGTAGTGTCGCAGCTTCCGGGATGCCATGAACACCGCGTATGCTATCTTTTGATAATGCGGGTACCGTGACTTGCATGGAGTTAGTACAGTGGACACGTAGTACACTTGTTTTTGGAGGGGGAACTTGTGTCCGTCTGCTTCTCGTTCGACGACGAGCACCGCGCTTACAACTTGATGGGTTGCCGCGATGTATAATAGCATTGGTTCGCCCGTGTTGGGCGCGGCCAGGACCGGATTTGTTGCCAGTATGGCTTTTATTTCTTCGAGTCCGGCCGTGGCGGCATCCGTCCACTCGAAGTGGTCGGTGCGCCGCAGGAGGCGATAGAGGGGTAATGCCTTTTCTCCTAAGCGGGAGATAAAGCGGCTTAGAGCCGCCACGCATCCTGTCAGTTTTTGTATTTGTTTGAGGTCCTTTGGGGTATCCAATTGTGACAGAGCTCGGATCTTGGCTGGGTTTGCTTCAATTCCTCTACCGGATACGATGAAGCCCAAGAGCTTTCCGGCTGGTACGCCGAAAACGCATTTTTCCGGGTTGAGCTTAATGTCATATGTTCGGAGATTGTCGAACGTGAGCCTCAAGTCGTCTACTAGAGTATCGACGTGTTTTGTTTTGACGACCACGTCATCTACGTATGCTTCAACTGTTTTGCCGATCTGGTTGGCCAGACATGTCTGAATCATGCGCTGATATGTTGCGCCGGCGTTTTTGAGCCCGAAGGGCATCGTGTTGAAGCAGAATGGGCCGTATGGGGTGATGAATGCCGTTGCGGCTTGGTCTGACTCTGCCATCTTGATTTGATGGTAGCCAGAGTATGCATCGAGGAAACACAATGAGTCGTGTCCTGCGGTGGCGTCGATGATTTGATCAATTCGGGGGAGTGGGAAAGGGTCCTTTGGACAGGCCTTGTTTAGGTCTTTGAAATCGACACATAGGCGCCAAGATTTGTCCTTCTTTGGTACCATCACCAGGTTTGCTAGCCAGTCCGGATGTTTTATGTCTCTGATGAATCCGGCTTCCAGCAGTTTTGCTAGCTCCTCTCCCATGGCTTGTCTCTTGGGTTCGGAAAAACGCCGTAGGGTCTGCTTGACGGGTTTAAACCCTTTTATGATGTTCAGGCTGTGCTCGGCCAGCCTGCGTGGGATTCCTGGCATATCCGAGGGGTGCCAGGCGAAAATGTCCCAATTTTCTCGCAGGAAGTCTCTGAGTGCGGCGTCTACATCGGGTTTTAATTGTGCCCCGATGGAGGCCGTTTTTGTAGGGTCCGTTGGATGGACTTGGAATTTGACTATTTCGTCCGCTGGTTTAAAAGAGGTGGACTTGGATCTCTTGTCTAGTATCACATCGTCCCTGTCCACCGTAGAGCGCAACGCCGTTAATTCCTCGGCCGCTAGGGCCTCAGATAATGCCTCCAGGGCCAGTGCGGCTGTCTTGTTTTCAGCGCGGAGCGCTATGTCCGGATCACTTGCGAGAGTGATGATTCCGTTGGGCCCGGGCATTTTGAGCTTCATGTACCCGTAATGGGGTATGGCTTGGAAAATTGTAAATGCTTCTCGCCCTAGCAGAGCGTGGTATCCGCTGCTGAACGGGGCCACTTGAAACGTGACCTCCTCGGATCTGTAATTGTCCGGCGTGCCGAACACCACATCCAGTGTGATTTTTCCTGAACAGCACGCTTCCCGGCTTGGGATTATTCCCCTAAAAGTTGTGTTGCTTCGCTCAATGCGGCTCCAGTCAATTTCCATTTTTCGCAGGGTTTCCTCGTAGATGAGGTTGAGTCCGCTGCCGCCATCCATGAGTACCTTTGTAAGTCGGAAGCCGTCCACTATCGGACTGAGGACCAATGCGGCTGGTGCTCGGGCTGTCCGGAATTTAGGTTCGTCACTGGCATTAAAGGTGATAGCCGTGTCACTCCATGGGTTTATTGTTGCTACTTGGTAGACTTCGGCAAGGTTGCGGAGCGTTCGTTTCCTTGCATTGTTTGATGTGAAGGTCTCGAAGACTGTCGACACCGTACTGGGGAGGTATTCTTCGGGTGCTGGAGTTAAAAGCTCCTCGCCACTTCTGGCCACCTGCCGTAGTATCCAACATGCTCTGAGGCTGTGCGTTGGTGTGGCTTTCCCTGAATTATGAATTTTACAGGGTCCATTGAGCCATCCTTCCAGTACGGTCCCGTACCCTGTAGAGGGTTTTTGTTTTTTGATGTTTGGCTCAGATGCCTGGCGATAATGCGCCCTTTTGTTTCGGACTCGTGTTATATTCGGGGCCGGATTGTCCCAGAATTTATCTTCGGTTTTCCGAACGCTTTCAGTCGCACAGTACTTTCGTACTATGGATGTCAAGTCGGCGAATCGTGTAATTTCGCGGCGACTTATGGCGTTGAGGATTCCGATGTCCGTGCAGTTGTTAAAGAAGAGTGAAATTGCTTCTTTCTCACGGCAGTCCTTTATCCTGTTCATAACCAGGAGGAATCTGGCCCAGTAGTGGTGTACTGTTTCTCCGGACTCTTGCCGTATTAGGGATAAATCCCGTATAGTTGGGTGGGCGGGTGGAATTAAATCCGGAACCCTGCCCGATGTAAGATTCAGGGGCCGAGCGGTTTCCGAATTCGGAAGCTTGCTTTCTCGGATATTATTCAATGAATCGGGCCTGCTGCCTGACTTTAGGTTCAGGGTTTGGGCGACACCCTCCCCTCCGCGGGTATCCGGCTTGGAGGGATCGGGAATCCGGACGCATCTGGTCCTTAGGGCGGGCGAAGACTCGCCGCATTGTTCTTCCACCACTTCGACGTGGTGGGTAATCTGGGGAGAGTCAATCTCTCTCTGATCGGGTTTAAGCCCAATCTGGTCGTAATCAGTAGCGACTCCCAGGGCCGCGATGCGATCCAAGAGCTCGTTCAGGGAGAAGAGCTCCATCGGATCTAACTGCTCGGCAAGCTCCGAGCTGATGTGAAGATTGCTTTCGATGGCCCGAGAGGTCATCGTCGGCGCGACGGCCGGACAGGCGGTCATCAAAAACCTGCCTAGCCGGAGAGTTTGGCCGACAGCCAAAGCTCCTTTAGCAACGACGCCGTCTTTAAAGACGGGATGCGGCATCCTTCCTGATGGTGACGACACAGCGGAACTCTCAATGAAAGCACCAATGTCGGTGTCAAAACCGGCGGATCTCGGGTAGGGGGTCCCGAACTGTGCGTCTAGGCGGATGGTAACAGGAGACAAGGGACACGATGTTTTTACCCAGGTTCGGGCCCTCTCGATGGAGGTAAAACCCTACTCCTGCTTGATTAATATTGATGATATGGGTAGTACAAGAGTAGATCTACCACGAGATCGGAGTGGCTAAACCCTAGAAGCTAGCCTATGGTATGATTGTTGTTCGTCCTATGGACTAAAACTCTCTGGTTTATATAGACACCGGAGAGGGCTAGGGTTACACAGAGTCGGTTACAATGGGAGGAGATCTTCATATCGTATCGCCAAGCTTGCCTTCCACGCCAAGGAAAGTCCCATCCGGACACGGGACGGAGTCTTCAATCTTGTATCTTCATAGTCCAGGAATTCGGCCAAAGGTCTTAGTCCGGCCATCCGGACACCCCCTAATCCAGGACTCCCTCACTATTCTTTCCGCTCAATCCATCATAGAGTTCATACTAGAATAACACCTTAAGACACAAATCAACCAAAACCCTAATGTCACCTAGATACTCTATTGTCACCTCAAGTATCCGTGGGCATGATTATACGATATGCATCACACAATCTCAGATTCATCCAACCAACATAAAAGTACTTCAAAGAGTGCCCCAAAGCTACTACCGGAGAGTCAAGAACGTGTGCCAACTCATATGCATAGGTTCCCAATGTCACGAAACCCGCAAGTTGATCACCAAAACATACATCAAGTGGATCGCAAGACATACATCAAGTGTTCTCATAAAAGACTCAATCCGATAAGGTAACTTCAAAGGGGAAACTCAATTCATCACAAGAGAGTAGAGGGGGAGAAACATCATAAGATCCAACTATAATAGCAAAGCTCGGGATACATCAAGATCGTGCCATAGAGGAACACGAGAGAGAACACGAGAGAGAGAGAGAGATCAAACACATAGCTACTGGTACATACCCTCAGCCCCGAGGGTGAACTACTCCCTCCTCGTCATGGATAGCGCCGGGATGATGAAGATGGCCAACGGTGATGGGATCCCCCTCCGGCAGGGTGCCGGAACAGGGTCCTGATTGGTTTTTGGTGGCTCTGGAGGCTTGCGACGGCGGAACTCCCGATCTAGGTTCTGTTCTGGAAGTTTTACGATACGTAGGTATATATGGGTGCAGGGGGTACGTCGGTGGAGCTACGGGGGCCCCACGAGGCAAGGGGGCGTGCCCAGGGGGGGGGGGGGGCGCCCCCCACCCTCGTGAGCACCTCCCATATCTCCTGACGTGCACTCCAAGTCCATCGGGTGGCTTTCCTTCCAAAAATAACTTCTCCAGTTGATTTCATTCCGTTTTGACTCCGTCTGATATTCCTTTTCCTCGAAACACTGAAATAGGCATAAAACAACAAATCTGGGCTGGGCCTCCGGTTAATAGGTTAGTCCCAAAAATAATATAAAAGTGGATAGTAAGGCCCAATATTGCCTAAAACAGATAATAAAATAGCATGAATGCTTCATAAATTATAGATACGTTGGAGACGTATCAGCATCCCCAAGCTTAATTCCTACTCGTCCTCGAGTAGGTAAATGATAAAAGAAATAATTTATGAAGTGTGAATGCTAGAGGTGCACAAGTTTGATCAATGATAGTTTCAATCACCTTTACTAGCATCAATATATGTCATAACAGTAGTTCATCTCATAAAACTTTTCACGAACTAGTAACAAGCAGTTCACATGTTAAAGCATAGACCATAAACTTTCTCGAAAACTAGCAAACTTCATTCTTAGTCATCAAAACAATTGCAATTCATCTTTTTTTCAGGAATAGCAAACTCCACATACTCAACTATCATATAGTCTTCTACAATTGCTAACACTCACGCAATACTTGTGGTTATGAAGTTTTAATCAGACACAGAGAAAGATTGGGGCTTGTAATGTTGCCTCCAAATGTATTCACCTTTGGGTGATGTCAACAATAATAGTTCATGCTAACGTACATCCAATTGGATATATATATCAGGATCACCCCACCACGAAGTGCTTGCCAAAGGATAAAATAAAAAAGGGAAAGGTGAAGATCACCTTGACTCTTGCATAAAGTAAAAGATAGGCCCTTCGCAGAGGGAAGCAGGGATTTGCAGAGGTGCGAGAGCTCGATTTTGAAATAGAGATAAATAATTTTGAGAGGTATGATCTCATTGTCAACATAACAACCAAGAGCTCCCAATATCTTCCATACTACATACATTATAGGCGGTTCCCACGCAGAATGGTAAAAGTTTATACTCCCCCAACCACCAACAAGCATCAATCCATGGCTTGCTCGAAACAACGAGTGCCTCCAACTATCAACAATCCTGGGGGAGTTTAGATTAATTATTTTGATTTGATTTTGATCTTTTTGATCATGGGACTGGGCATCCCGGTTACCGCCACTTTCTCATGAATGAGGAGCGGAGTCCACTCCTCTTGAGAATAACCCACCTAGATGGAAGACACTGACAACCCCTGGTTGCTACATGAGCAATTCGGGCATACAAAACAGATTATAATTTGAAGGTTTAGAGTTTGGCACATGCAAATTTACTTGGAACGACAGGTAAATACCGCATATAGGTAGGTATGGTGGACACTCATGGCAAAAACTGGGTTTAAGGATATTGGATGCACAAGCAGTATTCCCGCTTAGTACAGATATTTAGGCTAGAAAGGGGAGAAAGGCAAGCTCAACATGTTTGAATGATCCATGACAATATACTTTAACTGAGATGCGAGAAAACATAACCCATTACGTTGTCTTCCTTGTCCAACATCAACTCTTTAGCATATCATACTTAATGAGTGCTCACAATTATGAAAGATGTATATGATAATATATTTATATGTGAAATCTCTCTTCCTTCAATATACTTTCATGAATTGTTCAAATGACTAATACAATGCTTGCCAACCGTCAATAAATTTACAACCTCTACTTCTTAGATGTGAAGTAATTACTCCCCATGGGATAAGCAAATGAGGCATATATAATTTCATATTTATGACAATCAATTCATTCAACAATTTACTCATAGGATATAAGTGAAGCACACGAGTAAATGAAAAACTACTACAAAAAGATATAAGTGAAGACAAATGAGTAGCAAAATAATTATGCAACTATGCAAGGACTCTTTCTCATAAATATTTTTTCAGATCTTGGTATTGTATTCAAGCAGCAAGAAAATCAAAATAAAATGACATTGCAAGGATAGCACAACTCATGTGAAGAAGCAAAAACTTAGGCTCAACCGATACTAACCGATGATTGTTGAAGAAGAAAGGTGGGATGCCTACCGGGGCATCCCCAAGCTTAGATGCTTGAGACTTCTTGAAATATTATCTTGGGGCGCCTTGGGCATCCCCAAGCTTGAGCTTTTGTGTCTCCTTAATTCCTTTCATGTCACGGTTTCTCTTTTTATCAAAAGCTTCATTCACAACAAACTCAACAAGAACTCGTGGGATAGGTTAGTATAAACCAATGCAAAACCATGTCATCTTCTACTGTAACAAATCACTAACATTATTATTCAACATTGAATACTAAATGTCTCTGAATATTTAATACTCCTATCCTCAAATAGAATCATTAAACAAGCAAGCATATGCAAACAATGCAACTATAACAGCAATCTGCCAAAACAGTACAGTCTGTAAAGAATGCAAGAGTATCAATACTTCCCTGACTCCAAAAATTATGAACTAAAATTCCCACTGTAATAAATTTATCAGATCTTAATATGCAAAAAGATTCAACGTTATACCATTCTCTGACCTTTCTAGGGAATTTTTGCAACAGCGGTAAACTTTCTGTTTTCAAACAGCAACATGTATACTAGCAAAATAGGCATGGCAAAGGCTATCCTTGACTTTTTATTGAAACTAAAGATGCAAAACATTAATCTGAATAACATCAAGCAAATACTAACAAAATAAAATGACGCTCCAAGCAAAACACATATCATGTGGTGAATAAAAATATAGCTCCAAGTAAAGTTACCGATAGACGAAGACGAAAGAGGGGATGCCTTCCGGGGCATCCCCAAGCTTAGGCTCTTGGTTGTCCGTGAATATTACCTTGGGGTGCCTTGGGCATCCCCAAGCTTAGGCTCTTTCCACTCCTTATTCCATAGTCCATCGAATCTTTACCCAAAACTTGAAAACTTCAACCACACAAAACTCAAAACAAAACTCGTAAGCTCCGTTAGTATAAGAAAATAAAACCACCACTTAGGTACTGTAATGAACTCATTCTAAATTCACATTGGTGTAATATCTACTGTATTCTAACTTCTCTATGGTTCATACCACTTAATACTAGCCATAGATGCATCAAAATAAGCAAACACCACATAGAAAACAGAATCTGTCAAAAACAGAACAGTCTGTAGTAATCTGTATAAAACGTATACTTATGGAACCCCAAAAATTATTAAATAAATTGGTGGACCTGAGTAATTTTTCTATTAATCATCTGCAAAAAGAATCAACCTAAAGTCACTATCTATTAAAAAATGGCTGCTAATCTCGTGAGCACTAAAGTTTCTGTTTTTCACAGCAAGATCACATAAACTTCACCCAAGTCTTCCCAAAGGTTCTACTTGGCACTTTATTGAAACAAAAGCTATAAAACATGATTACTACAGTAGCATAATCATGTGGAAACACAAAAATAGTAAGGATAAATATTGGGTTGTCTCCCAACAAGAGCTTTTCTTTAATGCCTTTCTAGCTAGACATGATGATGGCAATGATGCTCACATAAAAGATAAGAATTGAAACATAACGGGAGCATCATGAAGCATATGACTAGCACATTTAAGACTAACCCACTTCCTATGCATAGGGATTTTGTGAGCAAACAACTTATGGGAACAATAATCAACTAGCATAGGATGGCAAAACAAGCATAACTTCAAAACTTTAAGCACATAGAGAGGAAACTTGACATTATTGCAATTCCTACAAGCATATATTCCTCCCTCATAATAATTTTCAGTAGCATCATGAATGAATTTAACAATATAACCAGCACCTAAAACATTATTTTCATGATCTACAAGTATAGAAAATTTACTACTCTCCACATAAGCAAAATTCTTCTCGTTCGGAATAGTGGGAGTATCATAAGAGACTTGAACACTAAAAATTGTTTCCACATTAAAAGAGTAATGTTCAGAAAAAGGGTAATCATAATCATGACAAAATTTGTAAATATAATCATCACTACTTTTTATAGCATAAGTTTCATCACAATAATCATCATAAGTAGCAACTTCGTTCTCATCATAATCGATTGAAACCTCTCCCAAGATAGTGGAATCACTAAATAAAGTTGACACTCTTCCAAATCCACCTTCGTATTCATCAGAAGTAGATTCAACATCCTCCAAAATAGTGGGATCACTACTTCCTAAAGTTGACACTCTTTTGAAACCACTTTCATCAATATAATCATCATAGGTAGGAGGCATGCTATCATCATAACAAATTTGCATATCAAAACTTGGGATGCTAAAAATATCATCTTCATTAAACGTAGCATCCCCAAGCTTGGGACAATCATTAATTTCAGCAAATATATTGTCAAATATTTCATCCTCATCAAACATAGCTTCCCCAAGCTTGGGCCATTTCATAGCATAAGCATAATCACTCTCATCATTAAAAATATGGATAGCACCAATAGTATAGCAATTATCATCATCGCAAGTAGGAGTAGGAGCAACATCATTTGGGAGGGATACCTTTTTACCTTTATTGCTCCTTCTTTTCTTTTTCTTCTTCACATTATGTGTAGGTTCAAGCTTCCTCTTTGAGCTCCTTATTGATGAGATTGGCTGAATAGAAAGCTCCTCGTCGTTACCCGATTCATCATAAGAAATAATAGGAGGAGATTGGGAAGCCTCTTCCCTTTCATTAGTATTATCATCTTCTTCCATTTGCTTTCTTTTCTTTATGTAATTGGCAATATAAGGTTTTTCAATGCAATTCACCACACAATACATATAAATTTCCTCTAGATCAAAACCAAGAAGTTTATAACGGGCAAAGTCTGGGAGATAGTTGGTTATACGTTTCATTTCTTCATAGCCCATAAGAAAACTAAGTTCATTATAATGTGCAAGGGAAATCAAGTCATCACAATTTTTGGACACGATTAGATCATGAAACAATTTGCATCGGATAGCTAAATGACCACTTTCATTGCAAAGTCCACAAGTACGGCCAAGATAATTTAAATCTTCAACACAAACATCTAGCCTTTCTTGCAACAATTTAGTTTATAAGTACTTATGCCTATTGCAATATCTATCTTCCCTATTTGGTGTGTCCATGCAAATCCAATCTACTCCACAAAAATCAACATGCTTATAGGAGACATTTTCATCATAACTAGTGCAATCATCATTAGCATCATGGATATTCAAAGAATTCGTACTAACAACATTGCAATCATGCTCACCATTCAAATATTTAGTGCCAAACAATTTAGAGATTTCTTCTTCTAGCACTTGATCACAATTGTCCTTTCCATCATTCTCACGAAAGATATTAAAAAGATGAAGCGTATGAGACAAACTCAATTCCATTTTTTTGTAGTTTTCTTTTATAAACTAAACTAGTGATAAAACAAGAAACAAAAAGATTCGATTGCAAGATCTAAAGATATACCTTCAAGCACTCACCTCCCCGGCAACGGCGCCAGAAAAAAGTTTGATGTTTCTTGTAGACGTTGTTGGGCCTGCAAGTGCATAGGTTTGTAGGACAGTAGCAAATTTCCCTCAAGTGGATGACCTAAGGTTTATCAATCCGTAGGAGGCATAGGATGAAGATGGTCTCTCTCAAACAACCCTGCAACCAAATAACAAAGAGTCTCTTGTGCCCCCAACACACCCAATACAATGGTAAATTCTATAGGTGCACTAGTTCGGCGAAGATATGAAGATACAAGTGCAAAATAGATATTAGATATAGGTTTTTGTAATCTAAAATAATAAAAACATCAAGGTAACTAATGATAAAAGTGAGCGTAAACAGTATTGCAATGATAGGAAACAAGGCCTAGGGTTCATACTTTCACTTGTGCAAGTTCTCTCAACAATAATAACATAGATAGATCATATAACAAGCCCTTAACATGCAACAAAGAGTCACTCCAAAGCCACTAATAGCGGAGAACAAATGTAGAGATTATGGTAGGGTACGAAACCACCTCAAAGTTATCCTTTCTGTTCTATCTATTCAAGAGTTCGTAGTAAAATAACATAAAGCTATTCTTTCCGCTCAATCCATCATAGAGTTCATACTAGAATAACACCTTAAGACACAAGTCAACCAGAACCCTAATGTCACCTAGATACTCCATTGTCACCTCAAGTATCCGTGGGCATGATTATACGATATGCATCACACAATCTCAGATTCATCCAACCAACATAAAAGTACTTCAAAGAGTGCCCCAAAGCTACTACCGGAGAGTCAAGAACGTGTGCCAACCCCTATGCATAGGTTCCCAATGTCATGAAACCCGCAAGTTGATCACCAAAACATACATCAAGTGGATCGCAAGACATACATCAAGTGTTCTCATAAAAGACTCAATCCGATAAGGTAACTTCACAGGGGAAACTCAATTCATCACAAGAGAGTAGAGGGGGAGAAACATCATAAGATCCAACTACAATAGCAAAGCTCGGGATACATCAAGATCGTGCCATAGAGGAACACGAGAGAGAACACGAGAGAGAGAGAGAGAGAGAGATCAAACACATAGCTACTGGTACATACCCTCAGCCCCGACGGTGAACTACTCCCTCCTCATCATGGATAGCGCTGGGATGATGAAGATGGCCACCGGTGATGGGATCCCCCTCCGACAGGGTGCCGGAACAGGGTCCGGATTGGTATTTGGTGGCTCTGGAGGCTTGCAGCGGCGGAACTCCCGATCTAGGTTCTGTTCTGGAAGTTTTACGATACGCGGATATATATGAGTGTAGGGGGTACGTCGGTGGAGCTACGAGGGCCCCACGAGGCAGGGGGCGCGCCTAGGGGGGGCGCCCCCCACCCTCGTGAGCACCTCCCGTATCTCCTGACGTGCACTCCAAGTCCATCGGGTGGCTTTCCTTCCAGAAATAACTTCTCCAGTTGATGTCGTTCCGTTTTGACTCCGTCTGATATTCCTTTTCCTTGAAACACTGAAATAGGCATAAAACAACAAATCTGGGCTGGGCCTCCGGTTAATAGGTTAGTCCCAAAAATAATATAAAAGTGGATAGTAAAGCCCAATATTGCCTAAAACAGATAATAAAATAGCATGAATGCTTCATAAATTATAGATACGTTGGAGACGTATCACTACGCTACATGGCCGGCGAGTAGGGGCAAATCTCCCTGGCTGCTCCTCCCTATGGCGCCGCCCCTCATTCTCATGGTCTCCAGCAGCTGCTCCACTGTGGTTCGTCCAACGCACTACTCCGGCGAGCGCTACACAACTACGGCTAATGCCACACTACAGCAGAAGGCACCCTATTCCCACTCCCCTCCTCCCAGGCCATGGCCTTGAGGTGCTGTTGAAGGATGAGCTCATCCAACAAGGTGAGGATCTCCTCTGATATTTTGCCAAATTTTCATTCTGATCCACTATACAATGAATTGCTATGATCTGCTTCTGCTGCTGCTATATGATGCATTGCTATGAGCTGCTCCTGCTGCTGCTATATGATGAATTGCTATGAGCTGCTGCTGCTGTATGATGAGTTGCTATGAGCTGCTGCTGCTGCTATATGATGAGTTGCTATAAGCTGCTCCTGCTGCTGCTATATGATGAATTGCTATGAGCTGCTCCTGCTGCTGCTATATGATGAATTGATATGAGCTACTCCTACTGCTGTTATATGATTAATTGCTATGACCTGCTGCTGGTATATGATGAACTAGCAGTGTGACCCGCGCATTTGCGCGGCTAGATTTCGTATTGCTATATTTTTCATTCTTATCTTTGGAAAAGTGGTGTCATCCTGACTTATAGTTATAGAGAAGGTATGGGTCTTCTAAATAAGACGATTACACTTGGTAGAAACATTTTCTGTGAAGGTTTAGTATCAACAACAAATTATAAATGACACTGAAGTTGCAGATTGGCATGTTAGACCATGGACTTCTATGTAGGTCTCCTACCATTTCCTCTTGCACTCCTTATGCTCCGGTGTCCTTTTCACAGCAATAAACATTATAGAAATTGCTCACCAAAAACTAAATAGAATCATAGATAGTTTATGGCTGAAGCAGAGATCTCCTTGTCCACCTGCCTTCTCTGTGAATGTAATGCAATGCTATTTATATGCCTCCAAGCTCTATAGGATCATCACATATCTCCTTGTCGACCTGCCTTCTCCTGACTAAGATGTGTAACTATGAATATGTAATATGTAAAATTTCCAAAAAAAAATCCTAGCATCATCACATATCGTTCTTATTAGTCCAATTCCATAGTTAGAACAAATTAAATCTCTAATTACAAACTTCATATTATTTTTTCCATTTTTTTCTGAAACATTCACTGTATCACTCACATTGTAGGTCGTCTTTTATCATGATCGTGTCGTTTTCCCTATTTCCATTTATAGGAGTGTGACCCACCTTCTCCTTACAACCTAAGTTCAAAGCCAAATCTTTGGGGATTCATTTACGATGTATAACAGGATGTCTCTTACAAACGTCCTTAAAACTAATCCATGGTTTTCAAAACACCCAACTATCATTCAGTCCTCTAATAGCCTTGTTTTTTAGCATAATTAAAACATTTTGCATACTTATCACTAAAGACATAACGTAGTTGTGCATCATTTTTGTAGGATTAAACTGAATACGTGTATGACACATAAATAGATCTGTTGTCCTTCTAGACCGAGTCATGCATGACGTCCATAGGATGTGTTGTTTTTATTGACATATATATATGTACCATGAAAAATTATATATTCGAGATTGCTTTTTTCCTGCCTTTTTCTTGTGCAGTTTTTTTTCGTGTATGATACATTTGTGTTCACTCACATACAAATTATTTTCCTTTTTGTCTATATGTTGTATGTGGGATTAGCACTCTTTCTCCATTGCTTGTGGCGACTAATCATCATATATTCTATGTACATAAGCGACTCATGTCTATTCTCTTTGATTCTTTTTGCGGGATACTTTTAATATTTTATCAAACACATGCATATTGATACAGTTATGATGCTAAAATTAATTTTGGTCTTTCTAGATAAATGTCAAATTTTGAATTTATTATAGTTTTAGCACATTTTAGTTCCAGGTAGACTTTCCTTATGTAAAAATCACGCGTTCATTTAATAAGTACTATACAATTTAGCTCATCTAATTGGTTTATGTGGAACCTACTGGAATTCCAAATCGTGAACGTTTAGTTTTTCTATATACCAATTCCGCAAAGACGCGCTATATTTTTCTGCCATGGAATTTCTTTTTGGTTTGCCAAATAATTTTTGATTCGTCAGTCCCTGTACGTCTCGTGCATGGATCGTGATTGTAGTCTAGACTATACTTTTTTTCCTTTGCATGGAAGAGTCCGTGTACGTCCATAATAAAGAAGAAGAATCTTCTTTACGTCCGGTTCAGCAGACCAGTTTTTTTTAGTACGGTCCACATCTTTCCCTACTAATAAAGCACGGAGTGCTTCTGCCCGTACGTCGTCGGCGTTTTTGCGAAAAAGCCCCTCTGTTTCTTTGAAATAAACCCGCAATCCCTGTTTTAGTAAGCCTGTATATAACGTTACATTTTACAGAAAACCCCATATATTCATTAGATTTGCATCCGCTGTCCTCATAGTCTTATCCATTTCTCTGGCGATGGCGATGGCGACGACGACGGGTTGAGGGCTGCGGGGACGGCGCGACGAGGAGGGGCAGGTGCTGCGGAGACGGCGCGGCGAGGTGGGGCAATGGCGGTTGTGCGGCGAGGCGGGGCAGGTGCGGCGGAGACGGCGCGCGGCGAGGCGAGGCAGTGGTGTCGTGTGGGAGGATGGAGGACGCCGGAGCAGAGGACGACAGCTCCGGCCGTCGCTGCTGTCCGCGCACGCCCGCGTGCTCGCCTCCGTCCGCGCCCGCGTCAGAGCACTGCTGTCTGCGCGCGCCCGCGTACTCGCCTCCGTCCGCGCCCTTCAGCTCGGCTCCGCCCGCGTCCTGCCGCGTCCCAACCGCGCCGGGAGACCGCCTCTGCCTGCCGCGCTTGCCTTTCCTCACGCCCTGCAGCTGGCCTCCGCCCTCGTCCTGCCGCGGTGAGCGCGAGCCTGCACCTATGGTTGCGAGCAAGCAAAGCTGTGAGCTGTACGCTTCTGAATCTCTGACGGACTTTTGCTCCCTTGTTTGATTTGAATCTCTGATGGAAATCCTGCTCCTGTGTCCTTCTCAAACTCCTGCTCCCGTGTCCTTCTCAAACAAAGAAACCGTCCCGACCCGGATTGGAGTTCGCTGCTATAAGTTGAATTGTTCTTGGCTGGAATCGTGAACCAGGCCAGCGCCACCAGCGAGCAGTGCACCGTCTCTTGGGGTATGATACAGATCTTCTTACCTTGCTTCTCCTGTTTCCTGCCGTATAATGTTGCAATTCACCTGCTACCATGTGATCTTGCAATTGCCGTTTATGTAAGATGATTTTTGGTTGTTGCTCTGTTACAGTGTAGTAATATATAATTTGGTCGGTTCGTGTTGCTGTGTTGCTACCTCCGATCCCTAATTTGAGCAAAACTGCGACGCTTATTTGGGGTTGAGCTGATGGATTTGTGAACTTGCTATCGTGCACTGTTTTATGACAACAATTAGATTGTGCATTGGATGATTTTTTGCTTGATAACGATTTGCCAGTCGTAACACCATGATCACCATCATGTCGCCTTTGACGTCGGAGGAACAGGCACCGAGTTCGCCTTTGAGTACGCCGGAGGAACCGGCATCGTGTTTGCCGGAATTCTTGGCCCAGAGAAGCACTGTGAGTCCAACGGTGGCTACAACAGAGGTATGTGATGCCTCGACCTCCCTCAAAAACAGCCCTGCTGTTGCCCCTTCCCTCAAGCCTTTGTGTGTTCAGAGATTTATTTAGAGATGGTAACTGAGTAGTAGGTTGTTATCTATATTGTTTGATTTTTTTTGCATGCACTGTGGCTGGACATGATGTTGGCAAATACACTAGAGATTATGCTGTAATCTAGCATATTTCTTCTAGGCTAATTACTTTCTTCTAGATGAGTTAATTCAGAGGTTACTATCAAACAGATGTGTTCTCAGGTTTAGTATTAATTGGGGAGCTGCTTTTGCCACAGTAGTTCAGAGTTTTCAGATTTGAATTAGCATGCATCAGGGTAATTCCTAATTAACAAACATTTGCTAATTAATTGGGGAGTTGATGGTTAGGATTGAGGAGTCACTGGTAATTAGCCTGATTTTAACTAACAGTTTGCTAAACAGGCAAATGCCTCTGGGATTGTTGCTGGCATAGTAAGATACATCAATAGAATTAAGTGTCTGGAGTCACTTCATATTCAGAATTGCCCTGCCATGCATGCAATAAATAAAAAAGTGATTTGGCCTGGTTTTCATGCTTCTGCCCGTACGTCGTCGGCGTTTTTGCGAAAAAGCCCCTCTGTTTCTTTGAAATAAACCCGCAATCCCTGTTTTAGTAAGCCTGTATATAACGTTACATTTTACAGAAAACCCCATATATTCATTAGATTTGCATCCGCTGTCCTCATAGTCTTATCCATTTCTCTGGCGATGGCGATGGCGACGGCGACGGGTTGAGGGCTGCGGGGACGGCGCGACGAGGAGGGGCAGGTGCTGCGGAGACGGCGCGGCGAGGTGGGGCAATGGCGGTTGTGCGGCGAGGCGGGGCAGGTGCGGCGGAGACGGCGCGCGGCGAGGCGAGGCAGTGGCGTCGTGTGGGAGGATGGAGGACGCCGGAGCAGAGGACGACAGCTCCGGCCGTCGCTGCTGTCCGCGCACGCCCGCGTGCTCGCCTCCGTCCGCGCCCGCGTCAGAGCACTGCTGTCTGCGCGCGCCCGCGTACTCGCCTCCGTCCGCGCCCTTCAGCTCGGCTCCGCCCGCGTCCTGCCGCGTCCCAACCGCGCCGGGAGACCGCCTCTGCCTGCCGCGCTTGCCTTTCCTCACGCCCTGCAGCTGGCCTCCGCCCTCGTCCTGCCGCGGTGAGCGCGAGCCTGCACCTATGGTTGCGAGCAAGCAAAGCTGTGAGCTGTACGCTTCTGAATCTCTGACGGACTTTTGCTCCCTTGTTTGATTTGAATCTCTGATGGAAATCCTGCTCCTGTGTCCTTCTCAAACTCCTGCTCCCGTGTCCTTCTCAAACAAAGAAACCGTCCCGACCCGGATTGGAGTTCGCTGCTATAAGTTGAATTGTTCTTGGCTGGAATCGTGAACCAGGCCAGCGCCACCAGCGAGCAGTGCACCGTCTCTTGGGGTATGATACAGATCTTCTTACCTTGCTTCTCCTGTTTCCTGCCGTATAATGTTGCAATTCACCTGCTACCATGTGATCTTGCAATTGCCGTTTATGTAAGATGATTTTTGGTTGTTGCTCTGTTACAGTGTAGTAATATATAATTTGGTCGGTTCGTGTTGCTGTGTTGCTACCTCCGATCCCTAATTTGAGCAAAACTGCGACGCTTATTTGGGGTTGAGCTGATGGATTTGTGAACTTGCTATCGTGCACTGTTTTATGACAACAATTAGATTGTGCATTGGATGATTTTTTGCTTGATAACGATTTGCCAGTCGTAACACCATGATCACCATCATGTCGCCTTTGACGTCGGAGGAACAGGCACCGAGTTCGCCTTTGAGTACGCCGGAGGAACCGGCATCGTGTTTGCCGGAATTCTTGGCCCAGAGAAGCACTGTGAGTCCAACGGTGGCTACAACAGAGGTATGTGATGCCTCGACCTCCCTCAAAAACAGCCCTGCTGTTGCCCCTTCCCTCAAGCCTTTGTGTGTTCAGAGATTTATTTAGAGATGGTAACTGAGTAGTAGGTTGTTATCTATATTGTTTGATTTTTTTTGCATGCACTGTGGCTGGACATGATGTTGGCAAATACACTAGAGATTATGCTGTAATCTAGCATATTTCTTCTAGGCTAATTACTTTCTTCTAGATGAGTTAATTCAGAGGTTACTATCAAACAGATGTGTTCTCAGGTTTAGTATTAATTGGGGAGCTGCTTTTGCCACAGTAGTTCAGAGTTTTCAGATTTGAATTAGCATGCATCAGGGTAATTCCTAATTAACAAACATTTGCTAATTAATTGGGGAGTTGATGGTTAGGATTGAGGAGTCACTGGTAATTAGCCTGATTTTAACTAACAGTTTGCTAAACAGGCAAATGCCTCTGGGATTGTTGCTGGCATAGTAAGATACATCAATAGAATTAAGTGTCTGGAGTCACTTCATATTCAGAATTGCCCTGCCATGCATGCAATAAATAAAAAAGTGATTTGGCCTGGTTTTCATGCTTCTGCCCGTACGTCGTCGGCGTTTTTGCGAAAAAGCCCCTCTGTTTCTTTGAAATAAACCCGCAATCCCTGTTTTAGTAAGCCTGTATATAACGTTACATTTTACAGAAAACCCCATATATTCATTAGATTTGCATCCGCTGTCCTCATAGTCTTATCCATTTCTCTGGCGATGGCGATGGCGACGGCGACGGGTTGAGGGCTGCGGGGACGGCGCGACGAGGAGGGGCAGGTGCTGCGGAGACGGCGCGGCGAGGTGGGGCAATGGCGGTTGTGCGGCGAGGCGGGGCAGGTGCGGCGGAGACGGCGCGCGGCGAGGCGAGGCAGTGGCGTCGTGTGGGAGGATGGAGGACGCCGGAGCAGAGGACGACAGCTCCGGCCGTCGCTGCTGTCCGCGCACGCCCGCGTGCTCGCCTCCGTCCGCGCCCGCGTCAGAGCACTGCTGTCTGCGCGCGCCCGCGTACTCGCCTCCGTCCGCGCCCTTCAGCTCGGCTCCGCCCGCGTCCTGCCGCGTCCCAACCGCGCCGGGAGACCGCCTCTGCCTGCCGCGCTTGCCTTTCCTCACGCCCTGCAGCTGGCCTCCGCCCTCGTCCTGCCGCGGTGAGCGCGAGCCTGCACCTATGGTTGCGAGCAAGCAAAGCTGTGAGCTGTACGCTTCTGAATCTCTGACGGACTTTTGCTCCCTTGTTTGATTTGAATCTCTGATGGAAATCCTGCTCCTGTGTCCTTCTCAAACTCCTGCTCCCGTGTCCTTCTCAAACAAAGAAACCGTCCCGACCCGGATTG
This sequence comes from Triticum aestivum, assembly GCF_018294505.1. Lineage (NCBI taxonomy): Eukaryota > Viridiplantae > Streptophyta > Magnoliopsida > Poales > Poaceae > Triticum > Triticum aestivum. Next base: position 65,037,754 of record NC_057798.1, read on the forward strand.
GAGTTCGCTGCTATAAGTTGAATTGTTCTTGGCTGGAATCGTGAACCAGGCCAGCGCCACCAGCGAGCAGTGCACCGTCTCTTGGGGTATGATACAGATCTTCTTACCTTGCTTCTCCTGTTTCCTGCCGTATAATGTTGCAATTCACCTGCTACCATGTGATCTTGCAATTGCCGTTTATGTAAGATGATTTTTGGTTGTTGCTCTGTTACAGTGTAGTAATATATAATTTGGTCGGTTCGTGTTGCTGTGTTGCTACCTCCGATCCCTAATTTGAGCAAAACTGCGACGCTTATTTGGGGTTGAGCTGATGGATTTGTGAACTTGCTATCGTGCACTGTTTTATGACAACAATTAGATTGTGCATTGGATGATTTTTTGCTTGATAACGATTTGCCAGTCGTAACACCATGATCACCATCATGTCGCCTTTGACGTCGGAGGAACAGGCACCGAGTTCGCCTTTGAGTACGCCGGAGGAACCGGCATCGTGTTTGCCGGAATTCTTGGCCCAGAGAAGCACTGTGAGTCCAACGGTGGCTACAACAGAGGTATGTGATGCCTCGACCTCCCTCAAAAACAGCCCTGCTGTTGCCCCTTCCCTCAAGCCTTTGTGTGTTCAGAGATTTATTTAGAGATGGTAACTGAGTAGTAGGTTGTTATCTATATTGTTTGATTTTTTTTGCATGCACTGTGGCTGGACATGATGTTGGCAAATACACTAGAGATTATGCTGTAATCTAGCATATTTCTTCTAGGCTAATTACTTTCTTCTAGATGAGTTAATTCAGAGGTTACTATCAAACAGATGTGTTCTCAGGTTTAGTATTAATTGGGGAGCTGCTTTTGCCACAGTAGTTCAGAGTTTTCAGATTTGAATTAGCATGCATCAGGGTAATTCCTAATTAACAAACATTTGCTAATTAATTGGGGAGTTGATGGTTAGGATTGAGGAGTCACTGGTAATTAGCCTGATTTTAACTAACAGTTTGCTAAACAGGCAAATGCCTCTGGGATTGTTGCTGGCATAGTAAGATACATCAATAGAATTAAGTGTCTGGAGTCACTTCATATTCAGAATTGCCCTGCCATGCATGCAATAAATAAAAAAGTGATTTGGCCTGGTTTTCATGTCTCTTCTGTGTATGCGCGTGCAGGTGGCAAATGCGTCCAATCCAACTCAGGTGGAGGCCAGGGAGGTTCGGCTCTCGGACCTTGCACCAATGATGCTGGATGATACCGACGTGCAGACTGTAAGTTTCATATATTCAGACTGGGACCTTTCTTCCTCTTATTTTTTCCTGGCCACTTGATTACCGCATACTATCGTTTGTCTTCCCATCTGATTTCTCATATGAAGCTACTAATTTTGAAAATTCCTTTTATTTTACAATACTATTGCTTATGTTTTCCTATGGAAAGTAAACTAGAGTGAATTAACGATTTGTTTTTCTTTAGATGTTGTCGGTCGGGTGTCCTCTACTACTGAAGTTCTACCACCATCTGGTGGTGCTTGAGAGCAGAGACAACATACTTTCATCAGCAGCGGCCAAACCCCGTACACCCCTGTACCCCTCGATATCCAGTGCATCACGTCTGCCCAACATGAACACCTCCTCAATATGTACATCTCTGAATTTTGCCATTGTTAGACAAAGTAGAGCATTGTTTTGCTGTAGCTATTATTTGAGTTTAGAAGATATACTCCTCTCTTTTTGACGTCAATTCTTCAGTTGACACTTGTGCAGAAGCCCAATGGGATGAAATTACGGACTACAGAGAGGTGTAATTATTAATTAATTTCTTGCTTTAAAAGATATGCAACTAGCAGAGTTTCTTATTATTATCAATTGGATTATGACCGAAGTGAAGAACTTATGTGGACAGTCTCGCAGATTTCGGTGGCAAGATTTTTGTACAATTACAGTGGCAGATTTCAGAAATTTGTAGAGCACATGATTTACAAGAACAAGATATTCTGTCAAGGTGTGTACTTTTTACCCGTTGCACTAATCTTTTGCTTTGAGCGATAGCTAAAAGAAAGTACTTCCTTTGGAATAATCTTTCATGCACTCACAAGTATAATATCTCCATTTCCTTATTTTTTGTTCTTCCATCAGTAGTATTTCTTTTAGCTACTATTTGCCCTTGGATAAATCACTCATGCTATTTCAATGAGGTTCATTCTAGCCGTATGCTCACGAGAACAGAAACATTTTATCTGTTAGCTAAATGAACGTACATTCTTTGAATTTGCCACTTTTTCCTGCACTCGCAGATATAATCTCTCCATTTCCTGGATTTTTTATTCTTCCATTAGTAGTATTTCTTTTAGCTACTTTATGCCATAGCATAAATTGCTCATGCTATTTTAGTAAGAACCACTCCTGCTCTATGCTCACTAGAACAGAAAACAAATATTATATGCTTATTTTAGCGTCGAATTTCGCTCACGGTCTTCATGGTCACAGATAAAACAGTAATAAACTGCCCTTCTCTGTTAAACTTATGGAGTACAAAGTTGTCATGCATGATCAGCAAAAGATTTGTGCTTCTTTGGCCCATATATATCACAGTAGAGTATATGATTTTCGCAGTTCTTAATTTAAAATTTTCCTTTTCTAGCACAGCCATGCATATCAACAATCAGTCAAGCAAAGAAATATTCATGGGAGATATACAGGGATCCAGAAGAATGTGCACCGTATGGCACTACCCTTTTGTCATCGAGCCACTATCACATTTTGGTCAGCAATCGGTTCAAGCAATTCTCAGCGCAATTAGTTAGAAGTTGGAATTTACATCTAAACGAACAATACATCAAGCAACAGAAGAAAGAGTGGTCATCTCTTTTTCTTTGCACCAAGATGCCATACAAGCATTCAGACTTTGGAATCGCACAAGCAGTTTGTATATAAATGATGTGCCATATCGTTTTAACATGGACACTTCAAAAGAATATCTGCCAAGAGTGGTCGTTGATCACTATGATTATAGTAGTCCTAAAGAGTTTGCCTCTGCGTTTCTGTTCACATGTAGTTGATGTTTTAGCCTTTTAGAGTATATGGCGTTGCTTAAATTATGTTTCTTTTGGCAACAACATATGAAATGGAGAAATTTTTAGGTTTAGGATAAAATTGTTCTAGATTTTGAGAAGATTGTTACAGATCCATGAGAAAAATGTCCCAAGTTTAGGAGATTAACTATCCATATTTTCGGATCTTGGTTAATAAGCTGGTCACAATAGTTTTTTTATTTTCTAAGCAAGCTGGTCACAATAGTTGATGTGGGTCATAAATCAAACAATTACTCATGTAGCTATGCTTATTAAGGGCTCTGATTTATTTTCTCCCGGTGCAACGCACGGGCATTTTTGCTAGTAAGAGATCAATTGTGACCCGTTTCTGATTCTTTTTGTAACAACATATATACGTATAGGACATGCATGTGTACGTATGTGGTATTGACTATTCATATCTTTTTTTGACCGGCTATTTCTTTCCTAGTCTTGCTACATCGGACTCCTGTATGCCTTTTATGCATAGACACGTGACAACATGAAAGTTCAATATGCTCATTACGTACACATTAACATGTTACGTAATAACTTTTAAATCTTGGCCATCGTTATTTTGATCAAACGGTCTAAATAATATTAGCATATGTGGACGAACGTGATGGCTTGTTTGTCTCTTGTTTTAAGTATATAATAGATTGCGGACTGCTGCTGCTGTATGATGAGTTGCTATGAGCTGCTGCTGCTGCTATATGATGCTTTCAGGTGGTGCTGCTATATGATAATAACCATCCACTTGGACCATCGAGTTTCAATAAATAATTGTTCTTCATTTAAATGTGGGTCATGCGTTCTTCGTTTAAATTAGGCAATGGGATCTCTATGGAAAACATTGACCAAAGTAGATTGTGCCAAGTAGATGGTATCTTTGTATTTGCATTTTGAGCAAATAGTGATGGTCTGTTTTCCCATCATATTAATTACTGCACTGGGTTCAATTTGTGATGTTTGCAAGTCAAATTAATTTTCATATGGGCAGCAAAATGAAAAAATATAATGCAATCTAGACTTTCCACTGATCATACCAAAGATAAGCTGAAAACGCAATGAAAAGAACTGGTTGGCTTATTACATGGAGCTTATATTCACAGATGCTTATTTTCTTAGGATAACTCGTAATAACTGTCCCTAAGAAACTTGGCTAATAGAACTGGCATACAAATAACTGCAATGGAGGAGTGACGTACCATAGCACACTGTATAGGCTCACCGCTGCCTCTCCTTTTTTACGATGTTCCATGAAATTGCCACATACATGTTGTACTTTTTTATTGTGTAACCCTATCTGCAAGTTGACATGGCTAATTTCAGACATCTCTACATGATACTACATTGCATATCCCTTGCGCATATTTAAACCACCAATTAACGATTGTGTGCGTACCATAAACTAGCCATGACTCTGTATGCTGGACTAGCAGGCACTCTAAGGGAGCCTAATGTAGTGCACTGGAATATCTACATGCCACCTATGATTTTGTGTAATGTACTGCCCCTGTTCCTAAATATATGTCTTTGTAGAGATTGCATTATGGACCACATATAGATGTATATAGATGCATTTTCGAGTGTAGATTCACTCATTTTGCTCCATATGTAGCCTATAGTGGAATCTCTAGAAAGACTTATATTTAGGAACGGAGGTATGAGGTAGTATCATGTATGACATCTGCATATCTAATTTAGCAGCCAGTAGTAGAAATCATTGTGTGCACAAAGGAATTACTGGTCGAAAATCCTAGCAAAGCACGCTAGCAGGCACAGAACAATACAAGAGAGAGAGACACGCTTACAAGATCATAGCAATGCCTCAGTCCAGGATCTTGGTGGCTAAGCTATTAGATCCAGAAGAAACATCGTCCTTGTAGTTTTTGCCAGCTGCATAACAGGTAACAGCGACCAGTTAGTATATTTGAAGTACATCGGGCAGGTGATGCTGGACGGGTTTAAAGGTGACAAGTACCTAGGCCGTGGCAGGTGCTTGGCATCTCTCCAGACGGTGAGAATCAGGTTAGAAACGTCAAGGGTGATGACGCTGCGCTGGCTGACGGGGTCCGGTAAGGAGATCTAGAACCGTTGAGTAGGGTGTTTGTGGAGCGGCTCCGGTAGGGTGGACTATGGTGTGGGCGAAGCGGATCTGTGGCCGTGGACGAGGGCGTAGGTGAAGATGCTCCGGTGGTTGGGTTAAGGATGGTGTCGATGATGCGGATCTGCGGCCGTGGACGGGGTGTCAGAAGCTGCTCCGGTGGTTGGGTTAAGGATGGTGTCGATGACGCGGATCTGCGGCCGTGGACGGGGCGTCAGAAGCTGCTCCGGTGGTTGGGTTAAGGATGGTGTCGACGACGCGGATCTGCGGCCGTGGACGTGGCGTCAGAAGCTGCTCCGGTGGTTGGGTTAAGGGTGGTGTCGATGATGCGGATCTGCGGCCGTGGACGTGGCGTCAGAAGCTGCTCCGGTAGGTTGGATGAGGGTGCGAGGAAGCGGATCTGAGGCCGTGGACTTATGAGTTGGCAAAGCGGCCCAGGTAGGGTTGAGAATGGTATAGGCGAAGCTACTCCGGCAGGGTTGACGATGGTGTCGGCGAAGCGGCTCTGGTAGGGTTGAGGAAGGTGTCGGCGAAGCGTCTCCGGTAGGGTTGAGGAAGGTGTCGGCGAATAGGATCAGAGAACGTCGACGGGGGCGTCGGTGGGGTGGCTCCGGGGTGGTGTGGACGAAGCGTATCTGGTGGGGAGTATGAATGAGCCGCTGCAAATGCACGACGGTTGACGAGAGTACCGGCGAAGCAGATCCGGCGCCGTGGACAAGGCCGGCACTGAACGGGCTGTGGCACAGTGCTGGATGAGCAGTCTACTTGTTTCTAGGGGAGGTGGGAGGGGTAGATGCGGCCGCAGAAGCAGATCCAGTGAGGTGGACGCCGCTGGCAGTGAATGGGCTATGGTACGCCGGTGGATGAGCAGTCTAGGGTTTCGAGAGGGGAGGGGAGAAAGGGCGATGAAGTACGGACGGCGTGATGCAAGATGCTCTGGTGCTGTGGAGTTAGTCGTTTTTGCGGGAGGGGGAGAAGAAATGGGGGTGCCGTGTAGTGGGGGGAACCGGAAGTTACCAAAGCAGCCCCGACCTATCATGTAGATGAGGGCGGTATTGTAACTGTTGATCTCCGTGCACCAAGGACAAAAGGGGGATTTCACATGCTAAAGACTAAGGTGGTGGAAATTTTAGAAGGAGGCGGGAGATTTTGCCGCCCGCGGGATCATTCATATCTGATTTCAACTAATTTTGGACTGTGCTAGCGGGAAGGTCATGCTAGACTGTGTACACGGGGCACGCGTCAGCAGTTAATAACTGGTGTGAAGTCCACACCAGAAAAAAAGACAATAACTCGGGATGATGCGTCGATAACTTGGACGTTCACACGGGCGCGGCCAATCGTACGGGTGTAGTGGCGCGTTCACAAAAAAGGGATCAAACGCTCATCCTATGTATTTCTCGTGTAAATAGATAATTTAGTGCCATTGGTTATTTACTTTAAACATAATGCATTGACGTATTAGTGTATAGGCACACAAAAAGAAATGGATATTGCAGTCAGCTACTTAAAAGTGTTACCTCATATTATTACATAGCCTCCATTTCATAAATTGCGTACCCATTGAATTCATATATGAATATTACATAAATTACTTCAAAATAGAAACTTAAATCATCCAAGACTAATGAATTTGAATGCAAGAGTAACAATGGTGCATGTACATGATAGCTACATTGGTTGTTTGAAGAAACATCACTATAACTTTGGCATGCACAACTGAAAAGGTTTATTTAAATAGAAAAAAATGTGATATGTGAGTGTCCAATCTTTATAGCGTTGAATTGATATTGTACCTTTGGCCACGATACGAAGTAGATATTGACTTATGTTCAAGCGATGCACGTCCACGATCGCTAGATAGTGATACGTGAATGAATTGTGCAATCTCTCTCACACGCATACATATCTCATTTCCATGTGGGCATCAGAATCACGCACGCGCACTTCATGTATTTCTCTCCCTCCGCCAGGGTTAAATTCATCTTTCTACCCCGTCCTACAAGTCTCTCACATAGAAACACACACGCTCTCTATGCCTAACACGCCCACCCACAACCACTAATGTCTCAAAGTATAATAATGTCTCTCACACATATGTTATCTACCTATCCTTTAATATAGCTAGATATGTGTCACACAAACTCCTTCTCCCTACTAGCAAGATGCCCATGCGTTGCACGGAACATCAAGATGCATTTGTATGAGAAGTTTATCTTGTGGGACAAAAGGATGAACGATGGAATGCCTTATTTGCAAATGCGGAGAGGGGTGTGGGTATCTTTTTGCAAAATTGCCATAGTTTCCTTCCTATCCGTCGGATATAAATCGGATGGCCTATATTGCAGGATGGCAGGAACACCATCATCACCAACTCTGATTTTTTATAAGAGTAGAGATATGTGAGTGTCACTGCCCCCCCCAACACACACCCACACACCCACACTTCCCAACACCGAAGGAGTAGGGTGACACCTCGATCTTCATACTAATCTATCGACTGGCTTCTCTCTCAAACATACACACACACACACACTACCTGACACTGAAGGAGTAGGGTGGCACATCGATCTTGATAATAATCTATCTACTCCTCTTTCAAACACACACACACACACACACACACACACACACACACACACACACACACACTCGCTAGTTGTGCCTCTGTGCCTACCGCGCACACTCTCGATACGTCTTTCTCCCCCCCCCCCAACAATGACAGCAGAAGGGTGACAACTCGATCTGATCATAATCTATCAATTGGTTTCTCTCTCAAACATTGTGTCTCGGTGCCTCGCTCGGTAGCCCCCTCGATATGTAGACTTCTCGCGCGCGCACAGCTGTAGTGACGATGACGCTGAACCCAGTGTGCCTTGTTTTTACCGGCCTCATGTGATAGTTTTCACCCTGTTTTCTGTTAATTAACAAGGCAACCTTTTCTTTGTTACTACTAGTGAATCTGAAATCATTCGGGCAGACATAAAATATATCACTTCAACCCAATTACCGTAGCAACTATTTTAAAAGAAATTAGCTAGCTGCCCGTGCGTTGCACGGAACATCAAGATGCATTTGTATGAGTAGTTTATCTTGTGAGAGAAAAGGCTGAACGAGGGAAGGCCTTATTTGCGAACGTGGAGAGACGTGTGGGTATATTTTTGCAAAATTGCCATAGTTTCTTTCCTATCCGTTAGATATAAATCCGACGGCCTATATTGCAGGATGTCACGCACACCATCATCACCAACTCTGTTTTCTACTCCCTCCGTCCGAAAATACTTGTCATCAAAATGGATAAAAAGAGATGTATCTAAAACTAAAATACGTCTAGATACATTTCCTTTTATCCATTTTGATGACAAGTATTTCCGGACGGAGGGAGTATTTGTCTTTTTAGAGATTTCAACAAGTGACTATGACCGGACCTTACCAACATACTCAAAAAGTAGTCCATAATTTTGATGTTACCCTCTTTTCTTGGCGGTGCAGTGCCATCTGGATACCTCATAAATAAATCAAGGACAAATCTAACCCCTTCCTGAAAAGACATACAGAGCAAAATGAGTGAATCTACACTCTAAAATATGTCTACATACACATCCTTATGTGGTAGTCCATTTGAAATCTGAAAAAGACAAATATTTAGGAACGAATGGAGTATATATAAGAGTAGACATGGAGATATATCTCCAGCATGGTCTACAACAAAAATGTGCTGGGCTGGTTAGCGCCGGATGCTCGCAACACAATGACATGAGTTCGAATTCTATCTTTTAACTTTAGATTTTTATATTATATATTACTCTACTTATTTAATATATACTTCTTTCGCTACTGTACTGACAGTGAAACCCACAGAGTACTTAGAATACAAGATTAAGGATGGACTTGTTTCTTTTTAACTTTCTGTACGAAGCTGTAGCCACCCTGCAAGTCAAGTGTACACTGCACATGCAATTAACTTTTTATAGAGGGACAATCATATAGGCAATTAAATCAAATGTATTGGATGTCACTCTATTATTTCCAGCATAAAGAGCATCTCCAACGGCAGCCGGCAAATTTCCTCCCGCTTCCTTCCGCGGAGGACGACATCAAACGCCAGCGGCATGCAGTTTTACAACTCTAACCAACCAGATGAAATTTGTGCAAACACGGACTGATTTCATATAAGCATGAAGGATTTCATATAAAAAGCCGGATCTTCATATAAACATGATGGATTTCATTACATTTACATGAACTAAGAGGTGCCAATCCGGCTCTCTTGTATAATTAATACTCCCTCCGTCCGGAAATACTTGTCCTAGAAATGAATGTATCTAGACTTATTTTAGTTCTAAATGGCCGCCCGCGGCTCCCTTTGTCTTCCTCATGTCCGTGAGACACTTGCGGGGTCGATGAAGGTCCTCGGAAGAGACGAAGCAACAAAGAAACCACCTGAATCCGCGGTCGTCGCCTCGGCAGTGGCCTTCATGGGTCTCAAGTGGCGGCGGCCTCCCGTGTTCTACTTCTCCTCGATGATGGCGGTGGACACAAAGAAGCTGGCCACCAACTCGTCACTCTCCATGCACCCGGCTTCTGTCTCTGCCTGCATGGCGCTACCGCAGGCACGGGAGGCGTGCCCACAAACATGGGAGGCACGGCCACCGCAGTCACTGGTGGCATGGTATGACGCGGCAGCAACGGCACTCGTACCGGCGTGCTCGCCGCCATGCCGGCGTGGAGCAACTCGCAACTCCTCATCGAGATGAACTAGAGCGGCGAGTTGCTGAACCACGCGCCTGCTTGGGGCGGCAACTGGCTCCATCGGGCCAAGCGAGGTTGGTGAAGCACCGAGCGGCCTCGCCTGTATCCGGAGGGCTCGGCGGGCCACCCAGCCGGGTAATATGCCGGAGAACGGCTCATCGAAAGCCATCGGAGGAGTGGAGAAAATGGTGAAGGAGGAGATGGGGGAGCGGCGAAGGGGTGCGATTCTTGCCTGCTGTCTGTCTGGCCTCGTGTAAACAGAGGGCGGATGGTAGGAGTTTGGCCCGCGTCTAGCCTCGTTTAAACAGAGGGCGGACGGGAGGAGCTCGGCCGGTGTTGCGTTTAATTCCAGCCCGCTCATGAACGGACGTGTGGCCGGAGTAGGATTCTCGGTTTGCATGCGGGTTTAACGGAGGGGTTTAATGGAGGCGTCGGGCGTGCAGCGGGCGGTGCAGTACTATTCGATTTGACAGCAGTAATGAGCCGTCAAATCACAAATGCCCTCGCCTCTCGTGAAACCAACTGAGCTAGACTGCCCCGCCCTCTAGCCTTTAAAAAAGTATACTTTTGTACAACAGTAGTATCGATGGATTGCACCATGGAGCAAAACTGGAAAAAAAGGTGGTACATATAGAGAGCACTCTCGCCAAATTATGCATATAGTACTATTAAAAAGGCTAGTCACAATAATGGTGTCCAGCACAACCCACCCCTCAAATAAAACTAAGCATCCTGGAATTCTTTGACAAAACTAAGCACCCTGAAATTCTTTGACAACTAAACTGCTGGCTATATGATGTTGGCCATATATATTGTACGTATATAATGTGAAGAAACGAGTGGTAGTACTATACCAATGAAAAGATGAAATGTAAGAAATACTAGTATGTATGTACTAAAGAGTTAAAGTAACGAGAAGAAACATAACATAGTTCTGCTGGGAGCTCAGCACAACACACCCCTCAAATTAAATTAAGCACACCTGAAATTAAACTTTGCAACTCTTCCGAAGACACTGCATTAGAACCACCATGAGCAACGACACTTCCACCTTACTCGGAGTCCTCGTCCACGTCCTCGACTTCGTCCTTGTCCCTCTTCCTCTTGGTCGATACTTCTTTGCGTGAACCGCACACTTGGCTCTTGCTCTTCATCCAACCCTTGTAGATATTGAAACAAAGGTAGCCATCCATTGCAGCGTAGTGGATGTGGTCTATATCTAGTACATTCCGCTGCCATGCATAACGATGAAACATGTATGGAGGTTTCTCCAGTTTACCATACGAAGGATGAACCATGACTCCTGCCAGGGTCAACATTGAAGGCTGACGAGAGGACACCAGCCGATTCTTCTGGAGGTCGAAGGTGTTGCCTACAACGAGGCCTACCCGACCCAGTACTTCTTTGTCGTTACCAAAGTCTACAGTAACGAATTTGACTAGGTTGCTCTCGAGGAAGTCCTTAAAATCCAGGCATTCAACGTCGGCATGTCATATGTGGTAGACCAAGCATAAGTCATGCACGCAAACCTAGATCACGGCGAGCTTCTTCCTCTCTTCGTCCTTTAGATCCTTCTCTCCTCCCAGGACTGTGGTGTACTCAACATCTAGCCTAGCGACCCGCTCATCATCTGAGTCTTCGAACATGCATCTGAAGCGAGAAAGGCATCCTTTCACCGTCGCGGAAGAACGGGTGTAGATGACGTCGAACTCATCGCCGGTGATGGTTCTAACCTTGTACTCACCGCCGATTGTGGAGATTTGGGACGCCATGGATTTGGGAGGAGGGTTAGGATTAGTGGAACTGCCGTAATGTGAATGGACGGGACGACTAGGAGCGAACCGCCATAGTATTGAAGGACGTGCGGGGACGAGTAGGAGCGAACTGCCACCGTGCGAACGGCAGGGTAGTGGCTTTCCATTCTCCCATGATACGGGCTTCCGAGAGCCCTTGGATCTGAGATCGAACGGTTGCATGGCGTGATTCTAGACCTATGGGTGAATATCCTATCCTAGAGGGTTATTCTGCAAATTTTCAGCAACTTAGCATGCGACCGTTTGATCTCAGATCCAAGGGCTGCTAGCAGCCCATATCATGGTCGCACCTACCACAACCGTCGCATCGCTCGCGCGGTCGTGCCCTTGGAGATTTAACATGGTGCGTTAGGCTATCTGATGTTGGCATGTCATACATAGTCATCACTTGGTCACTCATACTACAACAAGGTTAGCTATAAGGTTGGCTATAAGTGTATTTTTTTACTCCTCTCTATCTCTTTCTTCGTACTCCCTCCGTCCCATAATATAAGAACATTTTTGACACTAGGACACATGGAGTACTAGTATTTATTGCATTTGCCAAGGAGTGACCTCTTCCAATTAAATGGTGTTGCTAAGTTTGCTTCATTTAATTAGCTATAGACTCAAAATTGTCTTTTCACCTAGGTACACGCTCTTAGCACCATTTCTTCCTTGGGTCACCAAACTAGTCTCTCTCTTCTTGATTAACTTGCCACATCAGACTTTATGCCTATGTGGCAAGCTTAGCACCTGTAGGAGCAAGTAAGGCTGCTTGTAATGGGAGTAGTATCATGCATGCCAACTATACAATATTGATGAGGTGACGTCAAACTAAATGAAGAAAAGAGAGAGTTGAGTATCAAAATATGATACTTACTGTAGTATCATATTAAATGATGTGCTACTATGTGTCATGCATGACAATAAATAAACTATCCTATGATACCAACACATGATACTATGCATTACGGATGTAGTATCATACAAAAGTATCATATGCATGATACTAGTATATGATACTCTCCATTACGACCAACCTAAGTACAATAGTGCGCTTTACATGGCATTTTTGCATATGTGGAGGAAAGAGAGGCAAGGAAAAAGTGGAGAAGTGGGCTCTCATGCAAGAGCCAGCCTCTACTACATGGTGGAGCATTGGGAGAGGCACCTGTATGGAGGTGGTCAGGAATCGGGAGACTCACGCCGGTCGTAGCGCCGCAGTTAAAATGATAATGGCAAGTCAAATCACGGGGCCCCACCTGTCCAGCAGTAACTCGATGTCAAATCACACAGCCCTACGTTTGCAGCAGCCTACTCCCTCGTCTTCTCGCGTCTCTGTCGAACCGACTAGGCGGAACTGCCCCGCCTCCTACCGCGCAGGAAAAGCCCGCGCAGTATACTCCCTCCGTCTAGGTGACCAAGGTGGAGAGGAAAACGAGAGAACTTAATGTTTAGGGAGTATTTGCTAAGGCTGGTTGTAATGGTACTAGCCTTAGCAATTTTGATGAGGTGTCATAGAATTAAATGAAGAAAGAGAGAGAGTTGAGTACTATGTGTCATACATGGCAATAAATAAAGTACTACATGATACTAATATATGATACATGGCGCAGGAGTACTAAGTATTATTAATACAGTTTTGCTAGAACTCATCTAGATGAGATATAATTTGGTCTCATTCATCTTTTATAGCCATTGGATGTGATGCTATAAGATGCGTGTGTGCTGACGTGGGTTGTATTTGTTCTTGTGCAACGAACTGACCACTGCATGTCATGTTTGATAGTCTCAAGTCATTAAAAGCATACAAGCCCCACATCTCTTATTGGTTGATTCCTCTATTTATGTCAAAAAATAAGAAACAACATGAGAGTTAATGCACCACGCCTATGTGTTTACTATTTGGTTTTCATAAGATGACTTAATACTCACCTAGACGGAGGGAGTATTCGATTTGACAGCGGGCGGCGCAGTTCCCGATACGGCTTTAATGCAGACGAGGGAGGGAGTAGCGGTTCCCGATATGTTGAACGACCAATGCATCCTCCTTCAATTAATGCATGAGGGAAGTAATGGGAGGAGGTCCAGGAAAAGAGGCTGCACGATGTGAATGCAACACAGTTTGCCCTCATTGCCCTCATATAAAGGCGCCCCTCCATTCCAATACATCTACCACATCGTACGCACCTAAGCATTTTCCTAGGCACCTACACTAAGCGCAAAAGAGCTCACTCCAGACCCATGGCTGCGATGCGCGTGAGCGGCCAGCGGCTGTGCCAGATGGTCCACGACACCGGCCTGCGGCATGGTGCCGAGGATTGTCTCCATACGGTGTTGGAGACCGGCTGGTGGATGGCCGCCGTCGATGCCAACTATGACTCTCAGTTGGACCAGATGATCGTTGCCACCAGCAACAAGTTCACCATCCTCAAGAAGCTCGCGGACGACATCGCCGTACTCCCCCACCCCGCGTGCCTGGGCTCCTCATTGCCTGCCACCCTAATCGGCCTCCATGGCCGGAACCTCTTTCAAGCACTGGTGGCCCTGCAACTGCCCGCTGACGCCACGAAGAATGTCCACCTGGAGGTCGCGCTCGCCGCGAGGTGCCTCTCCCTGCAAGAATTCGTCGACCTACACATCCACGTGTACGAGCAAATCGTGTACATAGGTATCTACAAGGCCAGTGAGGACACTACGACGTTGGCCTTCCTCAACCGGCTGGAAGCCTTGGATGCCTTTGCTGAGAAGCACCTCGACCTCGCCACAAAAGCCGCCGCTCCTTAGCCGCCGGTCGGTGGCCCAGCGCACTAAGTTGAGGAGGAGTAGGTCATACGTTCATGGATCCATCTTTCTTCTTGCCTTCTGTAACCACCACTGCGATCGCATCATCGTGGCCTTAATTCTTATTGTGCTGTTGCATTCTCGTTCCAGTCAATACCGACATGTGCGATCCCTTTGCTTAATTATATGCATCACTATAACTAGTACTCCATCCGTCAATTTATAAGTTGTGCTGACCTTTTCCATCAACTTCGTGCAACGCGCGGGCATCTTGCTATAAACACTAGAATATGTCTATATAATCCGTATGTGATAGTCCATTTGAAATCTCAAAAAAGACAAATATTTAGGTACGGAGGGAGTAATATATTAGGAGTATATCAAAACAATAGCGATTTCTTTCAAGTTTTTGAACAAATACTACTACTCTACTACTTTGGATCCGTCGCAATGCACGAGCACGTTGCTAGTAAAAGGAAAAGGCCTGCCGCATTCGCGTCGCACCCCCACACGCCCGGGAATCGGGAGTACTCCATGACCCATCCGGCATGACATATAGCTTAGGGAAGGCGTGTTGCCTAGCATTTTCACTTTCATGTGGGACCGTCATTGAGCAAACTGACACCCCGCACGCCGCCGGGTTGGAAAATAGAAATGAGGGGAAGATCTAGCTGTAGCACAGAAGCAAAGAAATTTGGTGTCAGATGGGGCTCGTTGATAGAGTAGGAGCATTCCGTACTAGTACTACTCCTACTAGTACCAAGTTTGTACTCCTAACTATATTACTAGTACTACCACTATACAACTAGTAGGTACGTGCACGACACAACATCGTAGGAACAAAAAAGGGAAGATCTTGTTTTGGGTGATTTATCTTTTTTTCAATCAACATAGTATGAATAATATGATGTGGGGGGCACCCATGAAGCTTATGTGGCTTGGTTGCATGGCTACGAAAGGTTAGAGAAAAATAAATAGATAATGTGTTTAGAGTGCACTCCACTAAATAGATATACTTTGGATCCATTGCAACGGACCGGCACATCTATGTCTATACCCCCTATATAGTGTGTGAAAAAACTTTGAAAGTTGGTCGTTGGATGAAGCCAATCCGACGGTACAAAGATGGAAAATCCGAGCACTACTGGCCGTTGGATATCATCCACCAGATTCTGCCACATGTATAATCTAGAAGACTCCATGGTTGAACTTAGGGGTTGTTTGGATTGTGACTATCTTTGCCATATATTGCCACATGATTTTTGCCACACTTGCCTTAGTTGAGTTGCTCAAATTGTTAGCCACACTTTGGCTTGCCTAAGGGAATCTTGCCACACTTTTTATGTCTATGACATGTGGGGCTCACTGCTCATAAAAAAATCCTTGCCTTAGGTGTGGCTAGAACCAAACACCTACCTAACTTGGTCAAACTTGCCTAAGGTTAGGTGTGGCAAAGTGTGGCAAGGTGTGGCTAGGAACCAAACAACCCCTTAATTCATGACTAACTTTGCCACAACTAAGCTTAGGCAAAGTTATTAGTTCTTCAAAATGAGAGCCACAAGTTGGCAAGCCTAAGGGAATCTTGCCACATTTTTTGTGTGTATGTCATGTGGGGCCTTAGTGTGGCTTGCCTAAGGTGTGGCTTGAACCAAACACTCACCTAAGTTAATCAAACTTGCCTAACCTTACATTCCACCAGATTTTGCCACATGTTAGAATCCAGAAAACTCCACATGTAGAAGCATAATGCACAAACCACCAGAATCTCATGCGTGCAATGCACGTGTACCTTACTAGTACTAGTTGGTAGTAGTAAGAAACAAATTCCAGTTTTGGCACGAGCTCGTACCGCGGGAGCACCACAAGGCCTGCCGCAGGAGTTACATTTCCCTCTCGGGGCCCACGGGACCAAACTTCAGTGGCTTAGTGCCCGGCCTATGAGTCAATGACATGCGGACCTTAAATGCGGCTGGCCCACCTGTCAGCGAAGGAAAGGCGGGGCAAGGCAGTGATAGCCACGTCAGAGGATCCATGTCCACGTCGGGGGACGTCGTGCCGTGGGTTGGAGCGGCGTCGTGGGAATCGCGTGTGGGTGTGGCAGTGGTAGAAACAAGAAACGTGATGGTCGCCATGGTTCAACTTCCATGGACAAGCTGTCATGTCTGCTGACACATGTATATCAAAACTAGAGTGTTTATATTTCAAGCACGTGAACAAGTATTATTTTACTACTTTGGGTCCATTGCAACGAACGGGCCAGCACATTGGTAGTAGTGTCCATCTCTATCTCTAGAGGCCTTCCCTCGCTCATCCTTTTCTCTCACAAGATAAACTACTCATACAAATGCATCTTGATGTTCCATGGAATGCACGAGGATGTTTCCTTGGGGGTCTCTCCAGCATGGCGTGGCCGTAGTTGCAAGTTGACGCCCCTTGAGATGCCGATGTTAGGGGCCACTCGGATTTCCTCCGATGAGCAGGTAAGATGAGTTTGATCATGTAGTAAATGCATTCTGAAGACTACTTCTGTGTCCATCTCCAAATTCTCCCCATGCCCATTGTTTCACAGGTTCGGCTCGGTGCGAGTGGAGATTGGCTTGCATATGTATGGGAGGGTACCAACATCAATTTGCACAACATTTACAACGGTGACACCGTTCCCGTAGAACCTTTGTCCAGCATTGGGATCAGCCATGCAATGGGCCACCGCATGAATTGGTCCGATGGAACCACGGTGAGATTGAATAAGACAGCACGAACCTTGCACATGGCGGTCAAAGGCGGACCATGCTGTCTGCGGCCGATTTGTTGCCGTACGAGTAGGAAGACGTTGTGCTCCTTTCTAACCGCATCTTCACGGTGACAAACCAGGGGACTTATTTTGTATGGGACACATCCTACGATATACTCCCTCTCTCCCAGTTTATTTGTTTTGAATCTTTTCGTTTTATAAGTTTCAAATTCAAATTTTGAGCTCCCCATCACATGTTGAGATTACAATGTCCATTAAATCGTTGCGTGCATGTATAGTAAAGAAACAAATCTCGAGTTTGGCACGAGTTCGTGCTGCGGGAGCACCACAAGCCCTGGCGCAGGAGTTACATTTCCCTCTCAGGGCCGTCGGGACTGAGCTTCAGCGCCTTTGAGTCAATAACATGTGGACCCGATAGGTGACTGGTCCACATGTAATGCTCCCGAAGGCAGAGGGGCAGTGGGGCCAAGAGGGGTGAGCCGCAGGTCGAGGGACGTGTGGTGTCATGGGTTCGAGCGGCGTCGTGGGAATCACATGTGGCTGTGGTAGAAACTTGATGCTCGCCGCATTTTAGGTGTCCCAGATGTCATGCACACAAAGGAAGAGGGGTGGTGCGGCCGAGAGGGGTGAGGCGCATGTCGGGGGGGCGTGGTGCCGTGGGTTGGAGAGGCGTCGTGGGAATCGCGAGATGAAACGTGATGGTCGCCGTAGTTGAACTTCCATGGACATGCTGTCATGTCTAAGGACACATGCACTGCATACTGATCACTGGAAGGAGTAGCAGAGAAAGCTATATATGCGGATAAATAGTTCCTTATAGTCAAGCGGACCCATGCTACTACTCTGTTCCAAAGACATGCACACCATCGAAATAGTCCATCTATATCAATATACACCGAGAGGGAATATTTTTTTACAAGAGAGGAAATAGTTCATCCATCCATAATGCCCTCCTGCTGGTGAAGCCTTTTCTTCTTCTTCTTCTTCTTCTTCTTGTTGTTGTTCTCATTCTCCGTGGGAGATGGCTTCGCAACAAGCTCTTTGGACCTTGCAGCTATCTCGAAACTCACATGGGCATCAAGGGCAACATATTTTATCCGCTCGTACGTCAAGGGATAATTCTCCCATCCAGGCGACCTTAATGCCACCGTCTCGTCACCCTTCTGAAGATTTGTACCGAGCACAAATTTTGCTACGACGAATAGGGATGGTGTCTGTTTATCACAATCTTCTACAGGAATTTTGATTCTGGTTTGTAGGTCAACAATTCTTTTCAAATCAAGGTTGTACGGCTCCAGCTTCTGTTTGTCCCCTTCGATGGCTGCCCCACAGAAGTATACGTCCTCCCGAGACAAGAAATCGTGAAGCTCACCTGGTATGGAGGGCGAGTGTATGATGTGGTACACCAAAACATCATCTTCGAGGCACAGCTGAAGGACGGCGGCGCGCTGGATCTTCCCAGGGGCACGCTCCGTGTACTCTGCGTCGAGACCGATGACCCTCGTCTCTACCTTTTCGAGGGAGTTGGATACATTGTTGATCCACTGCCGAACAACCCTTGGGTGGACGGTGACGGTGGCAACTATGCGCATCGATCCTTCGACGAGGACATGTTGGACGCTAAAAACCTGCATCTCGATCTCTTTCGCCATTTGGAACCGCTGGAACGGAGGGCTATGGTTTGGAGAATTAGGATTAGATGGCTAGTCTAACTAAAGTAGTAGATGATTATTTAAAGAGGTTAAAACAATGTGAACGCAGTGGGGTTTGGATGCAAATGAAGACGAAGGGGAGGTGAAGAAGCCGAGGAGAATCGGTTCCCGATGGAGAAGTAAATGGGAGAAGTGGCGGTGCAGGCAGTTGATTAGATGGCTAGGTAGACTAAACGAAAAGGCTATGCGGGTAGACTGATGAGTCGTACCTGTTCGTGTACGTGCCCATCCTTCCTGATAGGTGGGACCTATGCAAACAGATAAAAAAATGTGTCGTAGCTTCTTTTTTTGAGCGCGTGAGTGGGAGACACAACATTCTCTGGTTAAGGAATACTCCCTCCATTTAGGTGAGTATAAGTCACCTTATGAAAATCAGGTTTTCCCAAAACCTTTAGGCGTGGAGCATTAACTTCCTGCTCGATCCCCTCCCAGAATCGTTAGCTAGCGTTCTCTTCCTCTGCTGCCGCGTTCTACCTTTCCATTTTCCTCTTCTCAAGTGTGGAACAATCTGCATGCCGTCCTTGATGCACCAGAACGACCACTAAATGCATCGCGGCAGGGCGTTGATTGGGCATGCACGAGAATTTGGTTCTGCTCAAAATATGGAGTATACGTGAATGATGAAGTGAACATGCATGCTAGCACGGGTGACCTATTTCCGCTATACAATACTGGAGTACTCATGTTCCTACTACTAGTAGTAGTAGTAGTAGTACAACTGTGGTACACTTGATGGTCAAAATACTATTCATCTGGTCCTCACAATGAAGTGACAACACCCTGCGCCTGACACTAGTCCAGGCAGCGTGTTCGGGTTACCAAAGTCAGCCTCACCCTATGCACTGTGCAGTCTGTCACTGCTGCTGTACAGCACATTGGCGCCTCGCCTCGTCTCCCTCACCGCTCCCATAGCACCACTCCATCTCCATCTCCTTCTCCATCTCCTTCTTCGTCTCCGTCTCCATCTCACTGTGCCCCCGTGTACCGTCGCCTCACTCGCCTCCCCCAGTACCACTATTCCCTTGCTAGCCGCTCCAGCACCGACAACCTTCTCCCCCGTAAATCAATCCCCCCAAAACCCCCACCTTTCAAACTCCACCATGGCCAAACGTGAACCGCGCAGCATCCATATGAGCCGCGATTGGAGCAATCTCCCCAGTGACATCCTCGACCTCTGTTGTTCATGTATGGATATGTTGAGCGCCCTGCGGCTGGCGGCATGCTCGAGGGACATGCACACGGCCATCGTCGAAGCAAGGCCTAAGCTTTTCAAGACACCCTGCTTGCTGCTATCTGGTCTTGGAGATTGGCTCACCTTGATACGGAGGCGTACATGATGCCCCTCGACTTCAATCCGATCTCCATTAGCCGAAACTTCTTTGCAGGTATGTAGTGGGTCGCCGTACATCATTTCCCTCGACATCGATCCGATCACCATCGCCCGAAACTTCTTGGCAGGTATGTACTGGCTCGGCATGAACTCCCACTGGATGGCTGCCTTCAGAGAAGACGGTAAAAAGTTGGTGCTCGTGAACTTCCAGACCTCCCATGAGATTATCCTTCCTCCGTTGGATTATATAGAGTATTACCATCGCGGTCCAAGTCATCTAGATTACCACGTCAGTTGGACGGACCTTGTTTTGCAGAAGATTGTAATCTGCCAAGTGCCCACACGACATGCGAATTACGCAGACTTCAAGCTAATTGCCTTGTTCGACCGCGGACTCGCCTATCTTTGCGCCGGTGCCTTCTTTAGCTGGAGAGAACCCAGCTCGCAGTGGATCATCGTCAAAGCTGATACACACTTCTGTGATGCTATTGAACACAATGGCATCATCTACGCGATCGACAAAGCAGATGGCACCACGTATTGCTGGGACGGCGCGTGTAAGTTGTTTCCGTCTCATGTTAATGATGACGCCATGACACTGTTTGAACTTTTTGTGATGATTGGCATATCCCTGTTTGAGCAGAATTTGAGTAGAACTATGGCAATGTATTAGAGACGCCGTAAATCAGCTATATTTGGAATGAGTTAATTCATGCGATTGTGACCATGTCATTACAGCCAATTTGTACCCTGAATAATCAAACGGTTAGGAATATATGGATATTATCCTTATTTTACAGTAATCTATATGCTACTACTAAATATGAGTGTGTATCAATGGCCATGTTAGTTTTCCTCATTTTCATGATGTAGAAACATGCACCACACTGTTGGTTTCATCTAACCATACATTAGGGAAGTAAATGTGCATATGGAGAACTCTATATTTGGAAGTAGTGAAATCCTGCAATGCTTACCATGTGTACATACCTATATTCGCCCTTCAGCAATCAATGTCTAGAATAATATCCTCACAAATATTTTGCCCACAGAACACGAGTATATAACAATGCATGGTCTGTTAGTTACCTTGAAGAATTTGTTTGTGAGGACAGAACATGATTACATAACATGCATGACATGGTACATGGTAGTTTCCTGTGAAGAATCGATTGCGAGATAACATGAGTATAACCATGCATGGCACTTCTATATTTTCGAACCCAGTATACATTTCCCTGTATTTTCCTCCCAGTTCCAATAGGGACATATCAATGCTATTTCTTGCATTATCCTACTCATACTCTGAACAATGCTGATCTTACATTAACAATGTCTGTCCTTTTTGATATGATGCAGTGTCCCTACAGTTACTGCCCTTTGTAATCACACCACCTTTGCCAAAAATAGGGAAGCACAACTGGTTCCTTGCTCGATCAGACGACGGCAAAAGACTGATGATCATTCGGACACATGAGCCAGAAAATTTATATTGCAAAAACCCCACTGTATACAAGCACCGTGAAATACGTGAGTATCCGGACAGTGGTTGTTACGTCTATGAGCAGGATACCAGCTTGTTGGGGCCATCAGGATTTTTTAGTTGGAGGCGGGTAAACAGCCTTGGTTCACACTCTCTGTTTCTCGGACTCAATTACCCGATTAACCAGGAGATCACCGTTGGCAAGGACCTTGATGGCAGAGAGGCTTTTTTTGCTATGGAAAACTGTGTCTACACTGCGAGCCCTAGGAGTTTGGGAGCAAACTCCCCTGATTGTCAACGATACAGCCTGCAGCCAAAAGAAGGTGAGAATGACAAAGGCATCCGGATTAACTTTGATCCTTGCATGTCTCAATTACGACAGTCAGTGATGTGGTTCAAGCCTTCAGGTTGATAGGTAATTGGGCTGTTGCATCGAAAGGGTGGAGTACTGGTGTCTCCGGATCACTGGTCGCTGAAGCGGGGCTGCAAATTATGATGGTGTTGGATCATCTCTTCGAATGACTTTGTTGTCTTTGCTGCTGGTTCTGGATGGGTAGTTCTTTCTTTTGTTATGCATATTCCTTGTCATTTGGTCATCCTCGTCTATGTCACTCTTACTATGTAATAGTTGCTTCTGTTTAGAATGTCATTCTCGTCTGGATCACGAGAGTCTGAGCGCTGCAGATGGGTGCATTTTGGTGGTGTAGCAAGACTTCTTATGAACTATCATGTCTTGCTGTTTATGTCAGTAGTAGTCACTAGTCAGTGTTTGAATGTTGTATATATCGTTGTTTCGAACTGTTTATTGTCTCGAACTACTGGTGGGCTAAATGAGGGCATCACCATTCTCTAGTGTTCAGAGTATATCTCCTTTTTTCAAGTTATATAATTTGAGCTCAGTGCCTTTTCAATGATGTACACTTGTTTGGGCCAGTGAGGTGTCGTTGAATATGGGCCGAGTAGTAACGCAATGCCAAATAGGTCAATTATGACTCTCAGGCCGGGCTCTCAAAAGATCCTGAAAAAAGGCCGGGCTCTCCGAAAAAGAAAGAATAAGGACTCTTAGGCCGACATGTGGGCGCCACCGGTGTTTTCGTGCGCTTGCACGCCGAGAGCATGTTGGCGCGTGCTCGAAATTCATACTACCTTTTCATCCCCAGTCTCCCGCCCCCCCCCCACCTCTGGAATCTCGATTCCTACTCCAGTTCCCCCAAATCCCCCTCCTGTACTCCCTGTACTCAAGCGCACTATCATGTCGCCGGTCAACGCGGATCTCCGAGCCGAAGATCCTGAGGTCCGTCCTGCCTTCGGTCGCTGCGTGTTGTCACTCAACAGTGGCATGGCGGCGCTTGACGACCAGTTTGCCAGCAAAGTGCTGATGGTAACCATCAATGGCGAGCGGCCTCCCGTCTCACCGGACGACCTTTTCAAAATTCTTGGCATTGCGCATGGCATCCAAATAAGTGACTTGCTCGTCGAAGTCTGTCCGCCACCGGCTGATTTCTTCGTCAGGTTCCGAAAAACTTTCGACTGCAGTCGTGTGTTCGAATCTTCCCGGCGTTTGTTCTGCGATGGCGCGCTAGAGAGCTTTGATAGGTGGCACCCAGGATGGGGCTCGGTGCCCTCTGAGCTTGAGTTTTTAACAAAGCTTACCTTCCACGGCATGCCTCGACGTGCTTGGAACAGCGAGTCCATGAACGAGCTTATCAACGACCTTGGAGGTGAGCTCGTAAGTATGTTTGTTCCTCCAGACAGCTGGGCTCTAACGGTTATGGCATGGACACCATACCGAAGGTGCTTGGTGTTGAGATACCGGTGGAGGAACCGGGGTTATACTATTCTTCGCCACCAAGGCCGCCGCAGACCACGTTAGGGATGTACCTGTATCGAGTGTTCGTGCATGTCGAAGAAGTGGTCAATCCATCAATCGAAGTCCTGCCGCCGCCGCTGGTGCCAGGGTCCATTGACGACGTCCATTACAGGAGTCAATGTCAGACTTTCCCCGTGTTGCTCGGAATGATGGATGGCACAGAGCCTACTCCATCGCGCAGCGGAGGCCACTGCTTCTTTGGGAGAAGAGGCAGGGCTGGCTGCCTGGATGTGCTCTAATTTGAGGTAACAACTGAATCTTGTCAGATACTAGGGCGTGAAGCACTGATATGCCAGTACATTTGATTGTGACCTGTTCTAATTTTGTACCTGAACTTTTTTTAGAAAGGGTTGTACGCCAACTTAATGTGCTAGCAGAACTTATTGTGTTGTCTGTTTGTTTTCTTTGCAGAACATTCAAGATATTTCCCCGTCATTGATAAAGACGATGAACCGTTATGTACGACTTCGTTGGTTTCAACATAGCCCTTCCCGTAGCGATCCACTGCTTCCATCCTGATTGTGCCGCCTGCATGAAATTTTTGTATGCAAGTTCAGTGTGCTATGATGTTCTATATGATTGTGTCAACTATATAAGTTTTTACTGAGCATCAACAATGCATATGTTTGAAAGATGTATTTACGAACATCGACCGATGAGTCTCTCTCTCTATCTCTCTCTCTCTCTCTCTCTCACACACACACACACACACACACACCCGCACACACGCGCACACGCACTAGTGGGACCCGTTAAATTATTTATTTGCTCGTGATAGCTTTTAATTAGGTTCCACTGTAATCTAACTTTTTTCTTACGTTATTAATTGAGCCCAGTGACTTCAAAAAGTTGTACAGAAGCCTTGTTTGGGCCTTTCCGGCGTCGCTGAATGTGGGTTGAGTAACCATATTAGGTTGTACTGTACTACACAAGCCTTTTTTTTCAACATCAGCAATGCAACTGGGCCGACCGTTGTACACAATATCCAGGTCAACTTGTTATTCTCCGCCCCGCTGGGCTGCAAACTTTCCTAGGAGGTATGCATTAGGCTTAATAAGAAGACGAACTTTAAGAAATAATAAATGGGATGTAATTATAATAACTTTCATGTTAATGTGTACATAATGAGCATATTGAACTTTCATGTTGTCACGTGACTATGCATAAAAGGCATACAGGAGTCCGATGTAGCAAGACTAGGAAAGAAATAGCCGGTCAAAAAAAGATATGAATAGTCAATACCACATACGTACACATGCATGTCCTATACGTATATATGTTGTTACAAAAAGAATCAGAAACGGGTCACAATTAATCTCTTATGTGGACCGTACTGAAAAACTGGTCTGCTGAACCGGACGTAAAGAAGATTCTTCTTCTTTATTGTGGACGTACACGGACTCTTCCATGCAAAGGAAAAAAAAGTATAGTCTAGACTACAATCACGATCCATGCACGAGACGTACAGGGACTGACGAATCAAAAATTATTTGGCAAACCAAAAAGAAATTCCATGGTAGAAAAATATAGCGCGTCTTTGCGGAATTGGTATATAGAAAAACTAAACGTTCACGATTTGGAATTCCAGTAGGTTCCACATAAACCAATTAGATGAGCTAAATTGTATAGTACTTATTAAATGAACGCGTGATTTTTACATAAGGAAAGTCTACCTGGAACTAAAATGTGCTAAAACTATAATAAATTCAAAATTTGACATTTATCTAGAAAGACCAAAATTAATTTTAGCATCATAACTGTATCAATATGCATGTGTTTGATAAAATATTAAAAGTATCCCGCAAAAAGAATCAAAGAGAATAGACATGAGTCGCTTATGTACATAGAATATATGATGATTAGTCGCCACAAGCAATGGAGAAAGAGTGCTAATCCCACATACAACATATAGACAAAAAGGAAAATAATTTGTATGTGAGTGAACACAAATGTATCATACACGAAAAAAAAACTGCACAAGAAAAAGGCAGAGGAAAAAAGCAATCTCAAATATATAATTTTTCATGGTACATATATATATGTCAATAAAAACAACACATCCTATGGACGTCATGCATGACTCGGTCTAGAAGGACAACAGATCTATTTATGTGTCATACACGTATTCAGTTTAATCCTACAAAAATGATGCACAACTACGTTATGTCTTTAGTGATAAGTATGCAAAATGTTTTACTTATGCTAAAAAACAAGGCTATTAGAGGACTGAATGATAGTTGGGTGTTTTGAAAACCACGGATTAGTTTTAAGGACGTTTGTAAGAGACATCCTGTTATACATCGTAAATGAATCCTCAAAGATTTGGCTTTGAACTTAGGTTGTAAGGAGAAGGTGGGTCACACTCCTATAAATGGAAATAGGGAAAACGACACGATCATGATAAAAGACGACCTACAATGTGAGTGATACAGTGAATGTTTCAGAAAAAAAATGGAAAAAATAAGATGAAGTTTGTAATTAGAGATTTAATTTGTTCTAACTATGGAATTGGACTAATAAGAACGATATGTGATGATGCTAGGATTTTTTTTTGGAAATTTTACATATTACATATTCATAGTTACACATCTTAGTCAGGAGAAGGCAGGTCGACAAGGAGATATGTGATGATCCTATAGAGCTTGGAGGCATATAAATAGCATTGCATTACATTCACAGAGAAGGCAGGTGGACAAGGAGATCTCTGCTTCAGCCATAAACTATCTATGATTCTATTTAGTTTTTGGTGAGCAATTTCTATAATGTTTATTGCTGTGAAAAGGACACCGGAGCATAAGGAGTGCAAGAGGAAATGGTAGGAGACCTACATAGAAGTCCATGGTCTAACATGCCAATCCGCAACTTCAGTGACATTTATAATTTGTTGTTGATACTAAACCTTCACAGAAAATGTTTCTACCAAGTGTAATCGTCTTATTTAGAAGACCCATACCTTCTCTATAACTATAAGTCAGGATGACACCACTTTTCCAAAGATAAGAATGAAAAATATAGCAATACGAAATCTAGCCGCGCAAATGCGCGGGTCACACTGCTAGTTTCTAATAATGAGCAATGAGCTCCCGAGGACACATGGGAATTATCGTCGAGCTAGTTTCCATCACGTTCATATGATTCGCGTTCGGTACTTTGATAATTTGATATGTGGGTGGACCGGTACTTGGGTACTGCCCTTACTTGGACAAGCATCCCACTTATGATTAACCCCTATTGCAAGCATCCGAAACTACAAAATAAGTATTAAGGTAAACCTAACCACATCATTAAACATATGGATCCATTACATCCCCTAACGAAGCAACACATAAACTAGGGTTTAAGCTTCTGTCACTCTAGCAACCCATCATCTACTTATTACTTCCCCATGCCTTCCTATAGGCCCAAGTAATGGTGAAGTGTCATGTAGTCGACGTTCACATAACACCACTAGAGGAAAAGACAACATACATCTCATCAAAATATCGAACGAATACCAAATTCACATGACTACTAATAGCAAGACTTCACCCATGTCCTCAGGAACAAACGTAACTACTCACAAAGCATATTCATGTTCATAATCAGAGGAGTAATAATATGCATAAAGGATCTGAACATGTGATCTTCCACCAAGTAAACCAATTAGCATCAACTACAAGGAGTACTCAACACTACTAGCAACCCACAGGTACCAATTTGTGGTTTGATACAAGATTGGATACAAGAGATGAACTAGGGTTTTGAGAGGAGATGGTGCTGGTGAAGATGTTGATGGAGATTGACCCTCTCCCACGAGAGGATCGTTGGTGATGATGTTGGTGATGATTTCCCCCTCCCGGAGGGAAGTGTCCCTGGCAGAACAGCTCCGCCAGAGCCCTAGATTGATTCCGCCAAGGTTCCGCCTCGTGGCGGCGGAGTTTCGTCCCGTAAGCTTGCCCACGATTTTTTCCAGGTAAGAGCGATGATATAGCAGAAGATGGACACCGGAGGCCCACCAGGGGGCCCAGGAGATAGGGGGCGCGCCCTATAGGGGGGGGCTGTCTCCTGGACAGGGTGTGGGCCCCCTGGTGTATTTCTTTCGCTCAGAAATTCTTATTAATTCCAAAAGGTTGTTTCGTGGAGTTTCAGGACTTTTGGGGTTGTGCGGAATAGGTTTCCAACGTTTGCTCCTTTTCCAGCCAGAATTCCAGCTGCCGGCATTCCCCCTCTTCATGGTAAACCTTGTAAAATAAGAGAGAATAGCCATAAGTATTGAGATAAAACGTGTAATAACAGCCCATAATGCAATAAATATTGACATAAAAGCATGATGCAAAATGGACGTATCAACTCCCCCAAGCTTAGACCTTGCTTGTCCTCAAGCGGAAGCCAAAATCTAAAAATATGTCCACATGTTTAGAGATAGAGGTGTCGATAAAAATAAAATACGGACATGAGGGCATCATGATCATTCTTATAACAACACATAAATAGATTTCATCATATAAATTCTTATGCTCAAGTGACAATCAATTCACAATATCAAGTATGGTTCAAAAACCTCATTGAGAACTAACAAACTATAGTCTCAGTCATTGAAGCAATTGCAATTTATTGTAACATCAAAAAGAGTCAACAATAGAGCTTTTCAACAAGCTCACATACTCAACTATCTCGTAGTCTTCTACAATTGCTAACACTCATGCAATACTTGTGGTTATGGAGTTTCAGCCGGACACTGAGAAAGACAGGGGCTTATTTTGCTGCCTTCCAACGTATTCACCTTTAGGTGATGTCAACAATAATAGCCCATGCTAACGAACATCCAATTGGCTATATATATATATATCATGATCTTTCAAACACGAGGAGCTTGCCAAAGGATAAAATGAAAAAGGGAAATGTGAGGATCACCTTGACTCAAGTTCAAAATAAAACATTAAGTAAGAACATAAAGTAAAGATAGGCCCTTTGCAGAGGGAAGCAGAGGTTGTCATGCGCTTTTAGGGTTGGATACACAAAATCTTAGTACGAAATAACATCACTTTAT
The DNA here is from genome assembly GCF_018294505.1 of Triticum aestivum. Taxonomy (NCBI): domain Eukaryota; kingdom Viridiplantae; phylum Streptophyta; class Magnoliopsida; order Poales; family Poaceae; genus Triticum; species Triticum aestivum. Next base: position 65,066,424 of record NC_057798.1, read on the forward strand.
ATTGCCACTTGTGTATGGACCTTTATTATGCAGTCCGTCGCTTTTATTGCTTCCATAACAAGATCGTATAAAGCTTATTTTCTCCGCACTAATAAGTCATGCATATTTAGGGAGCAATTTTTATTGCTTGCACCGATGACAACTTACTTGAAGGATCTTACTCAATCCATAGGTAGATATGGTGGACTCTCATGGCAAAGCTGGGTTTTAAAGGAATATGGAAGCACAAGTAGTATCTCTACTTGGTGCTAGGAATTTGGCTAGCATGAGGGGGAAAGGCAAGCTCAACATGTTTGGAAGGTCAATGACAATATACTTTAACTGAGATGTGAGAAAACATAAACCATTATGTTGTCTTCCTTGTCCAATGTCAACTCTTTTAGCATGTCACACTTAATGAGTGCTCATAGTCATAAAAGATGTCCAAGATAGTATATTTATATGTGAACCTCTCTTTCCTTATCACTTCCTATTAATTTCAACGATGACCAAAACTGCGTTCATCAACTCTCAACAATTTTTATGCCTCATACTTTCTATATGTGAAGTTATCACTATCAATAAGATCAATAAGAACTCTTTAATTCTTTCTACTTTCTCAAGATCATAGCAACAAAGCAAAGCCCTTGACTCAACACTAATCTTTATTATAGATAGCTCGCGGACTCGACTACAAAAAGAGAACACAAAGCAGAACTCTAACTACTTGATATCAAAACTTCAATCTACTAAATCAAGATACTACTAAAAGGATCAAACTAAATAAAGCGGTAAAGATAGGAGTGTGATGGTGATACAATACCAGGGCACCTTCCCCAAGCTTGGTAGTTGCCAAGGGGAGCGCCCATACCCATGTGATTAAGCCTCCTTCTTCACGGTTGGTGTTATGATTTTCTTGGCGATGATGCCCTTCAGGATACGGTTCTCCTCCTCGAGTTTATTGACTTGTTGTTTGAGGTCCATGATTTCTTTACGGAGCTTGCCCGTAACGGCCAAAGCTCCTTTTACCCAAGGATGCTGCATAGCTTCTGGAGAACAAGTGAAACTATTTTTCATATTTTTATAAGAAAGAAATCTAGAGTTGGAGGGAGTGATCGAAATAGGGACAGCTAGGCTAGGTAGTTTCCCCATAGTGAATTCTGCTTGGAGACGAGAGGTAACTTCTTGATCCTCCTCCATGGCATCTATCCTTTTCAAATCAGCCTCCATCTCATCCTCCGTTGATGGTCCAAAGTGATAGGCCTCGCTATTTGCTTTGGGACCTGGCGTTGGGTGGGACACCCGACTCTCCCCAATTGACTCCTGAGAAGACATCTTACTTTATTCTGCAACAACAACAACTCAAAACGAAAACAGAGGATATTTGCGTGATACGGTGGTCAAAACCTTCGGGAGTATATATAATGAATTTTTACCGACCAAAATTCGTAACGTGCAAGAAAACGGAGTCCGGGAGGCACACGAGGTTCCCACAAGACAGGGGGCGCGCCCAGTAGGGGGGGGGGGCGCCCTCCACTCTTGTGGGAGCCTCGTGTCCCTTTTGGACTACTTCTTTCTTCCTAAAATTCTTAAATATTCCAAAACTGATAAAAAATGCCATTGGAGTTGTTTTGGAGTCGGTTTACTTACCGTACCACATACCTATACCTTTTCGGAGTCTGAGACGTTCTGGAAAGTGTCCCTTATATATTCCTCAGGGGTTACGGTTTCAGTAATATTAGTCTCAACATTAATAGGATTACCTGAAATATAATGTTTAATTCTTTGACCGTTTACCACCCTTGGACTCGTGCCTTCGAAGTTGTTGATTCTTATGGCACCAGAGCGATAGACCTCCTCGATAACGTAAGGACCTTCCCATTTTTATAGAAGTTTTCCTGCAAAAAATCTTAAGCGAGAGTTGAATAATAATACATAGTCTCCTACGTTAAACTCACGCTTTTGTATCGTCTTATCATGCTAGCGTTTGACTTTTTCTTTGAATAGCTTGGCATTCTCATATGCTTGAGTTCTCCATTCATCAAGGGAGCTAATATCAAACAACCTCTTCTCACTGGCAAGTTTGAAGTCATAGTTGAGCTCTTTAATAGCCCAATATGCCTTATGTTCAAGTTCAAGAGGCAAATGGCACGCTTTTCCATAGACCATCTTATATGGAGACATACCCATAGGATTTTTGTATGCAGTTCTATAGGCCCATAATGCATCATCAAGTTTTTTGGACCAATTCTTTCTAGATCTATTCAAAGTCTTTTGCAAAATTAATTTGAGCTCTCTGTTGCTCAACTCTACTTGACCACTAGACTGCGGATGATAAGGAGATGCTATTCTATGATTGCCATCATACTTAGCAAGCATCTCACAGAAAGCACCATGAATAAAATGTGAACCACCATCAGTCATAAGATATCTAGGGACTCCAAACCTCGGAAAAATAACTTCTTTAAGCATTTTAATAGAAGTGTGATGATCAGCACTACTAGTTGGAATAGCTTCTACCCACTTAGTAACGTAATCAACAGCAACTAAAATATGTGTATAACCATTAGAGGGAGGAAAAGGTCCCATATAATCAAAGCCCCAAACATCAAACGGTTCAATAACAAGAGAATAATTCATAGGCATTTCTTGGCGTCTACTAATGTTACCTATTCTTTGACATTCATCACAAGATAAGACAAACTTACGAGTATCTTTGAAGAGAGTAGGCCAATAAAAACCAGATTGTAGTACCTTGTGTGCAGTTCTATCTCCAGCGTGGTGTCCTCCATAAGATTCAGAGTGACACTTGCATAGGATCTGTTTCTGTTCATGCTCAGTCACACAACGTCTAATAACACCATCTACTCCTTCTTTATAAAGGTGTGGGTCATCCCAGAAGTAATGTATTAAATCATAAAAGAACTTTTTCCTTTGCTGGTATGTGAAACTAGGCGGTATAAATTTAGCGACAATGAAATTGGCATAATCAGCATACCAAGGAGCAGTACGAGAAGCATTGACGACCGCTAATTGTTCATCAGGAAAGCTATCATTAATAGGCAGTGGGTCATCAAGAACATTCTCTAATCTAGACAAGTTATCTGCAATGGGGTTCTCAGCTCCCTTTCTATCAATAATATGCAAATCAAATTCTTGGAGCAAGAGAACCCATCTAATGAGTCTAGGCTTAGCATCCTTCTTTTCCATAAGATACTTGATAGCAGCATGATCAGTGTGAATAGTAACTTTGGAATCAACAATATAATGTCTAAACTTATCACATGCAAACACAACTGCTAAGAACTCTTTTTTAGTAGTGGCATAATTTCTCTGGGCAGTATCAAGAGTCTTACTAGCATACTGGATAACATTCAATTTCTTATCGACTCTTTGCCCTAGAACAACACCTACAACATAATCACTAGCATCACACATAATTTCAAAAGGTAAGTTCCAATCAGGTGGCTGGACAATAGGTGCAGTGATCAAAGCTTTCTTAAGTACTTCAAATGCTTCTACGCAATCTTCATCAAAGACAAAAGGAATATATTTTTGCAATAAATTAGTTAGAGGCCTAGAGATTTTAGAAAAGTCCTTAATGAACCTCCTATAAAAACCGGCATGACCAAGAAAACTTCTTATACCTTTTATGTCCTTGGGACATGGCATCTTTTCAATAGCATCAACTTTGGCTTATCAACTTCAATACCTCTCTCGGAGATCTTATGCCCCAAGACAATGCATTCATTAACGATAAAGTGACACTTTTACCAATTCAGGACGAGACTAGTGTCTTCGCATCTCTGCAAAACTCGATCAAGGTTGCTCAAACAATCATCAAAAGAGGATCCATAGACGGAGAAGTCATCCATGAATACCTCACAAATCTTTTCACAAAAATCAGAGAATATAGCCATCATGCATCTTTGAAAGGTAGCAGGTGCATTACATAAACCAAAAGGCATACGTCTATAAGCAAAAGTACCAAAAGGGCAAGTAAAAGTAGTTTTAGATCGATCCTTCGCTGACACAGGTATCTGAGAGAAACCAGAATAACCATCTAGAAAGCAGAAATGTGCATGTTTGGAAAGTCTTTCTAGCATTTGATCAATAAAAGGTAAGGGGTTATGATCTTTCTTAGTGGCTTTATTTAACTTACAGAAATCAATTACCATCCTATAACCTGTAATAATTCTTTGCGGGATCAATTCATCTTTATCATTAGGAACAACGGTAATACCTCCCTTTTTAGGAACACAATGGACAGGGCTTACCCATTCACTATCAGCAACGGGATAAATAATACCTGCCTCAAGGAGCTTTAGTATCTCCTTTCTTACCACTTCCTTCATCTTGGGATTTAATCATCTTTGAGGATCTCTAACTGGTTTGGCATCGTCCTCCAATGTAATTTTGTGTTGACATAACGTGGGACTAACGCCCTTAAGATCATCCAGAGTATATCCAATAGCTGCTCGGTGCTTCTTCAGAGTTTTCAATAATCTTTCTTCTTCTTTCTCTGAAAGCTTAGCACTAATAATAACAGGATATATTTCTTTTTCATCAAGATAGGCATACTTAAGATTATCAGGTAAAGGTTTGAGTTCAAACACGGGATCACCCTTGGGTGGAGGGGGATCCCCAAGAATTTCAACGGGAAGGTTATGTTGCAGCATAGGTTCCTGTTTAAGGAACACTTCATCTATTTCCTCTCTTTCCTTCATAAACATATCGTTTTCATGGTCTAGCAAGTATTGTTCTAACGGATCAGTTGGAGGAACAGCAATGGAAGCAAGACCAATAATTTCATCCTTACTAGGTGGTTCCCTTTCACGAGGTTGTCTACTAAACTTAGCAAAATTAAACTCATGAGACATACCACCTATGCCAACAGTGACAATATTCTTTTCACAATTAATCTTAGCACTAGCTGTATTCAAGAAGGGTCTACCAAAAATAATGGGACAAAAATCATCTTGTGGGGAACCAAGAACAAGGAAATCAGTAGGGTATTTAACCTTCCCACACAAAACTTCAACATCTCTAACAATCCCAAAGGGTTTAATGGTATCTCTATTAGCAAGTTTAATAGTGACATCAATGTCTTCTAACTTAATGGGTGCAATGTCATGCATAATTTCTTGATATAAGGAATAAGGTATTGCACTAGCACTAGCACCCATATCACATAAGCCGTGATAACAATGATCTCCTATTTTAACAGAAATAACAGGCATACCTACGACAAGTCTACGTGTCTTAGTATCTGGCCTAGCAATATTAGCGGTCTCACCATAGAAATAAATAACATGCCCATCTAAATCCTCATCCATGAGATCTTTAACCATAGCAATACTAGGTTCAACATTAATTTGCTCAGGAGGTGTATAAGTCCTAGTATTACTCTTACAAACAACAGTCGAAGCTTTAGCATGATCCTTTATCTTAACAGGAAAAGGAGGTTTTTCAACATAAGCATTAGGAACAATAGGATCACTATAGGTAATAGTCTTTTCTTCGACTATAATAGGTGCAACTACTTTCACTTCAACAGGAGGATTATATTTAAACCACTTCTCTTTAGGGAGATCAACGTGAGTAGCAAAAGATTCACAGAAAGTAGCTACTATCTCAGAGTCAAGTCCATATTTAGCGCTAAATCCACGAAAAACATCGGTATTCATAAAAGATTTAACACAATCGAACTTAGTTGTCATACCTGACTCCTTACCATCGTCGGAACCCCAATCTTCAGAGTTGCGTTTAATTCTTTCCAATAAGTTCCATTTGAAATCAATAGTCTTCAACATATAAGAACCAGCACAGGAAGTATCGAGCAGGTTGCGATTATCAAGAGAAGGCCGAGCATAAAAGTTATGAATAATCATCTCCCGAGAAAGCTCATGATTGGGGCATGAATATAACATTGACTTAAGCCTCCCCCAATCTTGAGCGATGCTTTATCCTTTGCGAGGCCAGAAATTATATATGTAATTACGATCACGATGAACAAGATGCATATGATAGAACTTCTGGTGAAATTCCAACTTCAATCGCTTATAATTCCAAGATCTCGTATCATCACATAGCCTATACCATGTCAATGCATCTCCCTTCAAAGATAAAGGGAAGACCTTCCTTTTGACAACATCATCGGGAATATCTACAAGCTTAAATAACCCACAAACTTCATCCACAAAGATAAGGTGTAAATCGGGATGCAATGTTCCATCTCCTACAAATGGATTAGCTAGCAGTTTTTCTATCATACCCGAAGGGATATCAAAATAAATATTTTCATAAAGTTCAGTAGGTTGAGGATCAACTCTTTGCTCTTATGGTTGGGGTGAAGATACCCCAAATAAGCCCCTCAAAGGATTAGTTTCCATAGTGACAAGTAACATAAAATTTCAGCACACTATATAAATGTTTCCTTACCAAGTTCCACTCACCAAAAGCGCTACACTCCCCGGCAACGGCGCCAGAAAAGAGTCTTGATGCCCCACAAGTGTAGGGGATCTATCATAGTCCTTTCGATAAGTAAGATTGTCGAACCCAACGAGGAGCAGAAGGAAATGATAAGCGGTTTTCAGTAAGGTTTTCTGCAAGCACTGGAATTGTAGGTGATAGATAGTTTTATGATAAGATAAATAGTAACGAGTAACAAGTAAACAAAGTAAATAAAGTGCAGCAAGGTGGCCCAATCCTTTATGTAGAAAAGGATAAGCCTGGATAATTTCTAATAATGAGAAAGGAGCTCCCGAGGACACATGGGAATTATCGTCGAGCAAGTTTCCATCACGTTCATATGATTTGCGTTCGGTACTTTGATAATTTGATATGTCGGTGGACCGGTACTTGGGTAATGCCCTTACTTGGACAAGCATCCCACTTATGATTAACCCCTATTGCAAGCATCCGAAACTACAAAATAAATATTAAGGTAAACCTAACCACATCATTAAACATATGGATCCATTACAGCCCCTCACAAAGTAACACATAAACTAGGGTTTAAGCTTCTGTCACTCTAGCAACCCATCATCTACTTATTACTTCCCCATGCCTTCCTCTAGGCCCAAATAATGGTGAAGTGTCATGTAGTAAATGTTCACATAACACCACTAGAGGAAAAGACAACATACATCTCATCAAAATATCGAACGAATACCAAATTCACATGACTACTAATAGCAAGACTTCACCCATGTCCTCAGGAACAAACGTAACAACTCACAAAGCATATTCATGTTCATAATCAGAGGTGTAATAATATGCATAAAGGATCTAAACATATGATCTTCCACCAAGTAAACCAATTAGCATCAACCACAAGGAGTAATCAACACTACTAGCAACCCACAGGTACCAATTTGTGGTTTGATACAAGATTGGATACAAGAGATGAACTAGGGTTTTGAGAGGAGATGGTGCTGGTGAAGATGTTGATGGAGATTGACCCTCTCCCGACAAGAGGATCGTTGGTGATGATGTTGCTGATGATTTCCCCCTCCCAGAGGGAAGTATCCCCGGCAGAACAGCTCCGCTAGAGCCCTAGATTGATTCCGCCTCGTGGCGGCGGAGTTTCGTCCCGTAAGCTTGCCCACGATTTTTTCCAGGGTAAGAGCGATGATATAGCAGAAGATGGACACCGAAGGCCCACCAGGGGGCCTAGGAGATAGGGGCGCGCCCTATAGGGGGGGCGCCCCCTGTCTCCTGGACAGGGTGTGGGCCCCCTGGTGTATTTCTTTCGCTCAGAAATTCTTATTAATTCCAAAAGGTTGTTTCGTGGAATTTTAGGACTTTTGGGGTTGTGCAGAATAGGTTTCCAATGTTTGCTCGTTTTCCAGCCAGAATTCCAGCTGCCGGCATTCCCCCTCTTCATGGTAAACCTTGTAAAATAAGAGAGAATAGCCATAAGTATTGAGATAAAACGTGTAATAACAGCCCATAATGCAATAAATATTGACATAAAAGCATGATGCAAAATGGATGTATCAGCTGACAGCTGGGTCCACGGCCGCAGCAAGGAAGTGCCTCCTTATTACGTCGAAAATAATGATTCCTCCACCTAACAGCTGGGACCCACCGGACGGGCCACTGTATTTCGTGAAAAAATGTTTCCCCCTCACTGCTGGGACCCACCAGCTACATCTTCGCACGCAAGGAAGTGCGTCCGAAAAAAAACGATTCGCCCCCCTGACTGCTGGGACCCACCAGTTACATCTTTGCACGCAAGGAAGTGCGTCCAAAAAAAACCGATTCGCCCCCCTGACTGCTGGGACCCACCAGCCACACCTTCACACGCAAGGAAGTGCGTCTGGGCAAAAAAAAATGATTCGCCCCCCTGACTGCTGGGACCCACCAGCTACATCTTCGCACGCAAGGAAGTGCCTGATAGTCGGGACCCACCTGGTCGAAGCATACGTAATGTTGTCATTCTGGTCACGAACGTGTATGTACATACTGGTGGATATAGAGGCGCACACGTGTCATAGTAGAGGTGCACACGTGTCATAGTAGAGGCGCGCATGTAGCATGTACACTTACGTACAGCGGCCAGGGTGCAAGAAATAAAATATGGCCACGTATGTATACATACAGGCGGAGTCTCGAACGCCTACTTGTGCATATATACGTACGACCAGGGCTCGTGTACATGGGCGGGTCAGAACGGAGAAACAATGTTGTCATCTTGTTCATGGGGAGCCAACCGGCTGGGTCGGAACGGAATGCGTGGTCATGTTCATCGGGAGGGCTTGGACGCAACAGGCGATGGAAACGAGGCCTGGCGTACCGCAGAACGGAGGAAACAGACCTCCTACTTTCGGAACGGGGTCCTGTTAATCGGGAGGGGTCTGGCGTACCGCAAAACGGAGGAAACGGACCTCCTACGGTTGAAACGAGGTTCCTGTTGATCGGGAGGGGTGTGGCATACCGCAAAATGGAGGAAATAGACCTCCTACGGTCAAAACGGGGGTCCTGTTGATCGGGAGGGGTGTGGCGTACCGCAAAATGGACAAAACAGACTTGTGTTGGAGCGCTACGGTCGAAATGGGGGTCCTGTTCATCGGGAGGGGTGTGGTGTACCGCAAAATGGGACTCCATGGGATAATGTTCATCTCCACCATCGACCTCCTCCAGCCTCCACGGGCTACTGTTCATCCACCGTCGACCTCCTCCAGCCTCCACCTACGACTGTTCATCCACGGGCTCCTGTTCATCCAGCCTCCACCGCGCGCTAGTCCACCGGCTACTGTTCAACCACCCCTCTCCACGGGCTCCTGTTCAACCACCCCTCCATGGGCTACTATTCATCCACCCCTCTACCGTCTACTCTTCATCCAGCCCTCCACGGGGTCCTGTTCATCCAGCCCCAACCGGCTCGATCGATCGGGGTCCTGTTCATCCACTCCCACCGCTCACTATTCATCCAACCCCCCTCCCCCCCCGCAACGCTCACTATTCATCCAGAGAGGCAACATCGATCGGCTTCAGTTAACAGCAGTAGCGAAGGAATCGATCGCTCGGGTTCAGTAACGTGTAGCCTGCAGTGCAATCACTTGGGTTCAGTTAGAGCCCAATGCCTCGCTCGGGTTCAGTTAGAGCGAACGCCTCGCACACACGCGCGTACTGTACAAGAGAAACACGCATCGCTCGGCTCCCGACCACCCACCGTAACCGGGAACTCCCCGAAATTTTCCTCGCCCTCGCTTCTACCATGGTTTTTTCCGTCATGGACGGCCCAAAGAATGTCATGCAGCTGCGTCTCCGGCCCGCCCAGGACAAAACACCCAGTTTCTTTCATGATTTTTGTCATAGAAGTAGGAGCCCACCACTTCTATGATGATACCGGGTTTTGTCACAATTATCGTCATGGAAGTGTCATATGTATGACAGAAAAAAATTTCGTTCGGCCCAAAATGTCACGGATGTGTCTTTTTTTGTAGTGAGGATCGAGCATCTACAGGATGCTGTTTGTGAGGGTGTCCTGCCAAAGCGAGCCGGTGGAGTCTTCGTCGACCGAACCCCAACTGCAAGAGGAGAAAAGAAGTTGGCCCGACGACGCTTCCCCGCAGTCGTCTCCCTCGTTGTTCACATCGTCTCACGGGGCGGCTGTCTGCCGCCGAGGAATAGGAGGGGGCTGCCCCCCCAGCCCAATAGTCGGGCAGGTTGTGAATTGTCAGGAGGATCTTAGGGTTGTCAGTATTTACAAGTTGTGAATTGTGTTTTGTGTTGTGTATTTTGAGAGTACTTTCAGATATGAATGTCTTTTGAATTTCAGATTTGTAGTATTGAGCATATGAAGTATTTTATGAATTCTAGAGATCTATTTTTAGCACTTAAAAAATGTAGTTTCATAGGAGTATAAAAGTGCAGACAATGTGATTATCAGAGAAGAAACTGCAAGTTTCAGTTTCAGATAAGAAACATCAAGTTCAGTTTCAGATAAGAAAGTGCAACTTTCAGTTTCAGATAAGAAACTGCAACTTTCAGAGGCAGAGCATTTATATTAACATGGCCTTTTGAAACAAGGTTAACATCATGTTGGAAGTTTTATTCATGGTAAAAAGTGGAACTACCAGCCAGTTAACATCATGCTGATCAACATTCATGCATAGCACATATTCATATGATGCACAGTCAAAATGCCCACACAATGTCGAGTGTGGGAAACACAGAGAAAACGAGGGTCGAAGTTTTGGCAAGTGTTCGACGTGGTTTTGGGCTTCCCTGTCTAAGCTTTCATTTTTAACATGCGCAGCCCACGACCACGGATGGGAGGTCCATAGGCCTGTTTGTATTTTCTTAGGGCCGTCATGTATCGACCGACCTATGGACCTCCCATCCGAGGTTTTATTTTTGACAGCCCAATTTATGTATTTTTTTATAGAAAACGTAGAGGTCTGTTCTATTTTTCTATATAAGAATAGGAACGCCAGGTCCAACTTATGTTTCCCTTCTAACTATATTATATATATTTAAATTATTTTATATGTTATTATATATTATTTTTATTGTCATCATATATTTAACAGATACTTACATATGTAAGAAAACAATATCCCACATCTTATTAACTTATAAAAATAATTTCTTAACAAATAAAATCCGGGATTGTTTTGGCACGAAAATCCTAGTGATTGTGTACAAAACCTTGGTAAGATTTAAGGACGAATGTAATAATATCACTTATTATTTAAATATATTTACAACAAAATGCTCAGCCCCTTTTTATTTTTTGATAACATTGCTGGCCCAACCCAACATTATAATTAGAATCAGCCCAGCAAAATCGTGTATTTCGATAAAGTGCAAATGGCCTGTAATTTTTTAGGAAATAAAATAAATGGGCCGCATGGATGCTACATTATTTGTTCACCCAGCCGAGCTAATGGCTGTAATTCAAAAAAAAGATCAAATTGACTGTAAATTCTACCGCGCAAAAAAAGACTGTAAATTCTGAAAAAATGGGTTGAGTACGTGCCACATTTTTGGAGGCTGAAATGTGGGCCAATAGGTCGAAGCCAATGCAAGTCATTGTCAATTTAGTCAACAAATGATTCTGACATGTTTGCCGTTGGATTTACATCCAACGACCGGCATCCATCTTCAATCTCTCGTCTTCTTCCTCCAGCGCCGTCGGGACCACCTCCCGCCTCCTGCTGCTAGCAGCTCTGCTTAGCACGCTTCGCTATGAAGCGCTACTCCACCATTGGCAAGGCCATCCCTCCACCCCTCCACACCTCCTGTTCTTCTCCACCGACTACCGAACCACACCGCACTAGAACCAGTTAACCCTCATACACCTCTCCGTCTGCGACTCTACTCCCGCGTCTTCCCATCTCCGGCTCATTGCTGTCCGGGGCCTCACCGTCATCCACCACCTTGGATGCGCTCGGCGTGGCATGGTCAACATGGTCAACGAACGACACCATCGGAAGTAGACTGTGCATGGAGAGGCTGACAGCTGGGTCCACGGCCGCACACAAGGAAATGCCTCCTTATTATGCGCAAAATAATGATTCCTCCACCTGACATCTGGGACCCACCGGAAGGGCCTCTGTATTTCATGAAAAAACATGCCCCCCGCTGACATGTCGGACCCACCAGCTATCTTCGCACGCAAGGAAGTGCCTCCTTATTACGCACAAAAAAATTAATACTCCCCCTGCCAGCTGGAACCCAGCATAGTGGGAGGCTGACTTGTGGGCCTACCAAGTTGACGGGGACGGAGGGCTTTGTCAACTTAGTCAATATGAACGATTCTAGCTCTTGTTACCGTACGATTTTCATCCAACGGCCGTAGTGCTTCTTCAACCTCTGGTCTTCTTGCTCCAGCCGCCCAAACCAGCACCGGTCGTGCCGCGTGCTCCTGCCTCCCATGGCCGGCTGTGATGCCGCGGAGGCCACACCGCCCCCTACTACTCCCACCGCTGACCAGGCCATCCCTCTACTCACCCACACCCCCTGTTATTCTGCGGCGACAGCAGCGTCACACCGCAGCCGAACCAGTGAACCCTCGTACTCCTCTTCGCGTGGGCATCCACTTCTGCGTCTTCCCCGGCTCCGAGTCGTCCCCTTCCTAGGCCTCGCCGTCGTCCACCGCCGTGGTGCTCTCTGTGCGGCCTGGTCAACATGGTCAAGGAACGACTTCCATCGGACGTGAACTGTATGTGGAGACGCTGACAGCTGGGTCCATGGCCGCAGCAAGGAAGTGCCTCCTTATTACACGCAAAATAATGATTCCTCCACCTGACAGCGGGGACCCACTGGACGGGCCACCGTATTTCGCAAAAAAATGTTTCCCCTGACTGCTGGGACCCACCAGCTACATCTTCGCAAGCAAGGAAGTGCGTCCGGGCAAAAAAAACGATTCACCCCCTGACTGCTAGGACCCACCAGCTACATCTTCACAGGCAAGGAAGTGCCTGACAGTTGGGACCCACCTGGTCGAAGCGTACGTAGCATTGTCATTCTGGTCGCGAACGTGTACGTCCATACTGGTCAATGTAGAGGCGCGTACGTGTCGTAGTAGAGGCGCGCATGTAGCATGTACACGTACGTACAATGGCCAGGGTGCAAGAAAGAAAATACGGCCACGTACATACATACGGGTGGGGTCTCAAACGCCTACTCGCGCATACATACGGCCAGGGCTCGTGAACATGGCTGGGTCGTAACGGAGAAACAACATGGTCGTCGTGTTCATGGGGAGGCAACGGAATGCGTCGTGTTCATGGGGAGGCAATGGAATGCGTCGTGTTGATGGGGAGGCAACAGAATGCGTCGTGTTCATGGGGAGGCAACGGAATGCGTCGTGTTCATCGGGAGGCAACGGAACGCATGGGAGCCAACCGGCTGGGTTGGAACGGAATGCGTGGTCGTGTTCATCGGGAGGGATTGGACGGAACATGCGATGGAAACGAGGCCTGGCGTACTGCAGAACGGAGGAAACAGACCGCCTACGTTCGGAACGGGGTCCTGTTGATCGGGAGGGGTGTGGTGTACCGCAAAACGGAGGAAACAGACCTCAGCGGTCGAAACGGGGGTCCTGTTGATCGGGAGGGGTGTGGCGTACCGCAAAATGGACGAAACAGACCTCCTACGGTCGAAATGGGGGTCCTGTTGATCAGGAGGGTGTGGCATACCGCAAAATGGACGAAACGGACTTGTGTTGGTGTGCTACGGTCGAAACGGGGGTCCTGTTCATCGGGAGGGGTGTGGCGTACCGCAAAACGGGACTCCACGGGATACTGTTCATCTCCACCGTCGACCTCCTCCAGCCTCCACCTGCGACTGGTCATCCACGGGCTCCTATTCATCCAGACTCCATCGCGCGCTACTCCACCGGCTACTGTTGAACCACCCCTCCACGGGCACCCCCACCGTCTACTGTTCATCCAGCCCTCCACACCACGGGGTCCTGTTCAACCACCCCTCCACGGGCACCCCTCCATCGTCTACTGTTCATCCATCCCTCCACACCACGGGGTCCTATTCAACCACCCCTCCACGGGCACCCCTCCACCTTCTATTGTTCATCTAGCCCTCCACAGCACGGGGGTCCTGTTCATCCAGAGGCAACGCCACCGCTCACTGTTCATCCAACCCCTCTTCCCCCGCAATGCACACAGTTCATCCAATCAATCGGCTTCAGTTAGCAGCAGTAGCGAAGGAATCACTCGATCGGGTTCAGTTAACAGTCATCGATCGATCGCTTGGGTTCAGTAATGGGTAGCCTACAGTGTAATCGCTCGGGTTTAGTTAGAGCCCAACGCCTCGATCGGGTTCAGTTAGAGCCAACGCCCCGCACACACGCGTGTACGTGTACGAGAGAAACATGCATCGCTCGGCGCCCGACCACTCACCGTAACCGGGAACTCCCCAAAATTTTCCTCGCCCTCGCTTCTACCATGGTTTTTTCCATCATGGACGGCCCAAAGAATGACATGCAGCTGCTTCTCCGGCCCGCCCAGGACGAAAAGCCCATTTCCTGTCATGATTTCTTGTCATAGAAGTAGGAGCCCACCAGATCTATGATGATACCGGGTTTTGTCACAATTATCGTCATAGAAGTGTCATATGTATGACAGAAAAAATTTCGTTCGGCCCAAAATGTCATGGATGTGTCTTTTTTTTGTAGTGGGTGCAAGACAGTTTTGCACATGCGGAATACTCGGGTTATACTTGATGAGCCTAGCATGTACAGACATGGCCTCAGAACACTCGAGACCAAAAGGTCGAACGTTAATCATATAGTAGATATGATCAACATAGATATTTTCACCATTGATGACTATTGTCGGAGTCCTGGACTAGGGGGTCCTCGGGCGTCCGATCTATTGGATGTGGGCCAGACTGATGGGCCGTCAAGATAGAAGATAGAAGACTACCTCTCGTGTCCGGTAGGAACTCCCGTATGCGTGGATGGCAAGTATATGTGTCCGGATATGTTATTCCTTTCTGTAAAACCGACTTTGTACAACCCTAAGCCCCTCTGGTGTCTATATAAACCGGAGGGTAGATCAGAGGCAGGATCACAACATTGCTAGGCTAGCTAATCCAGGGTTAGCCAACTTGATCTCGTGGTAGATCAACTCTTTTAACCCCTATACCCTAGAATATAATCAAGCAAGAGTAGGGTTTTTACCTCCGTTAGGAGGGCCCGAACCTGGGCCCCCCTACCCGAGATCAGATGGTTTTGACACCGACATTGGTGCTTTCATTGAGAGCTCCACTGTATCATCGATAGAAGGACCGATGGCTCGCCTCTTCATCAATGATGATGCTGCGTCTAGGGAAACTTTCCTCCCCGGACAGGCCTTTGTGTTTGGTGGCTTTGTGCTTCGTGCCAAAATGATCGGCCACCTTGAGTAGGTCGACAGTTATGCCCCCGGCCACTAGATCAGGTTTGGAAACCTGAACTATGTTGCTGACATCCGAGGAGACCTGGTCTTCGATGGGTTCGTTGCCTTGGTTGCCGCTTTGTGCCCTCGCCCAGAAAACTCCTCGGATCACCTATCAGATCCCGTTCAGGGGTCGACACTCATGCCCACCTCGGCCTTAGATCCGGGGCGGGCCTCATTGCCCGGAGACGGGAGCGAGAGCCCCGCCAGACCACTTCCCCTCGTGGAATTCCCGACCCAAGACCCAGATCCGATCTTAGACTGGGCCTTGGGAAGCCACCCCAAACTATTGAGGTCTGCTCTCATTGGGTCTGATCAGGTGTCCCATGCCGAACTCAGCCCTGCGGATCCACAGTTTCCGGTCAAACCTTTGCTCCTAGACGAAACATTGGGATTGATGCAAGCTCTCGCCATCATCGAGGCTTTATCTCCGAACTATACCCAGCTCGGGCTGGAGGCTAAGAGCAGGGAATTTTACGCCCACCCACCACTCACTTAATAGCCACTATTGAGGACTTCACTGACTTGGTGGACTACGCGTCCAAAGACATCGACGATATGGACGACGATGCTGACGCCAAACCAAGCCAAGTCCCACCCGTCATGGTGCGTTGGACGGCCACCTCAACCTATGACGTGTACATGGTGGACACTCCTAATAAAAAGGACGACGAGCATAACCCGAGCCCCGATGAGGACAAACCCGTCGATAAACCACCAAAGCACCAACGTCAGCGGCGCCGCTCACGATCACGTCGGGCGAAGGAAAGTAATACCGGCTGTCGGTGTCAAAACTGGCGGATCTCGTGTAGGGGGTCCCGAACTGTGCGTCTAAGGCTAATGGTAACAGGAGACTGGGGACACGATGTTTACCCAGGTTCAGGCCCTCTCGATGGAGGTAATACCCTACTTCCTGCTTGATTATTCTTGATGATATGAGTATTACAAGAGTTGATCTACCACGAGATCGTAGAGGCTAAACCCTAGAAGCTAGCCTATGATTATGATTGTTGTTGTCCTACGGACTAAACCCTCCGGTTTATATAGACACCGAAGGGGGCTAGGGTTACACAGAGTCGGTTACAGAGAAGGAGATCTATCGTCCGAATTGCCAAGCTTGCCTTCCACGCAAAGGAGAGTCCCATCCGGACACGGGACGAAGTCTTCAATCTTGTATCTTCATAGTCCAACAGTCCGGCCAAAGTATACAGTCTGGCTCTCCGGATACCCCCTTATCCAGGACTCCCTCAGTAGCCCCCGAACCAGGCTTCAATGACGATGAGTCCGGCGCGCAGATTGTCTTCGGCATTGCAAGACGGGTTTGTCTCCAAATCCAGAGTACTTGTCGTAGCGAACAGTGTCTGGCCTCCCGTTAATGTTGTACTCCTCGGCCTCTATGCTTTAATAATGGCCATCTCCACGTGTAGAGCGAATACGAGGGGCCGGGTCATTTTTACATTTGCCACCCTGACCCTGTGAGTGAACCGTCTATTTGAAGAGACGGGGATCCTCAGATCCAAATCTCACCATCTTCCCCCAAGCAAGCATTCAACAAAGTGCATTTAGAAAAATCCATTCCATCATGGCCGGTCGCCGTAGCTCCTCTTATTGCTCCTGTAGTGCTGCGCTGGGTAACTGGAAAAAGTGTTTCGTCCCCCATAGCCTTCTAGTAGAGTTGCAGACCCAAGGGTTCCTTCCACCTGCATATGTGGTCCCCGTCTGAGCCGGACTAGCCACCTATAATGGCGGGGAGCAAGCGGAGAACTTTCCGAACCCATCTAGAGGGGAGCGGATATGCCTTGTCCCATATTTGCTGAGAGGGCTTGGGTTTCCAATCCACCCATTCCTCCGCGGGCTCCTGGAGTTCTGCGGTCTCCAGCTGCATAACTTCACTCCTGCCTCCATACTGCACATCGCAGGGTATGTTGCCTTCTGCAAGCTATTCCTGGGCTGCAAAGCTCATTTCTAGTTATGGAAAAGGCTATTCTGCCTCGTCGCTCGCAATCAGGAGGGATCTATATATCAAGTGGGAGGAGCCGAAATATGGCACGTCGCCCAGGCCGGATACCTGTCCGGCACTCCAAAGAAGGCATCCGAAGACTGGCCTTCGAAGTGGTTTTATGTAGATGATGTTCCCCTTCCGGACCCAGTCCGGCCGGCCCTTCCCGAGTTCACCAATGCCCCACTAAAGAAATGCCAAAACTAGCACCCGCGGAGCCCCCAGGAGGAAGATGACAAAGAGGTCCTCTATCTGATGGGAAGGATAAAAATACTGGCCAAATCAGGATTGACAATAATAGAAGTCATGTCAATATGCATAATGCGGGGGGTGCAGGCACTTCAATATCGGGGGAAACCCATGTGGAACTTCAACGGAGAAGACGACGCCACCCGCTGCGGTCGTAAAGGTCACCGCATTGGATAAAATATTGTCCGATTTGTACAAAGGGGAAGAAGAGGAGTTCCTCCGCATTAAGCCGCGGGATGGATTTTCCATGTACAACCCCCAAGCTGGGTAAGCTGTCATTTCTCACTCGACTCTATTCATCCCTGTGTCCTTTATCACCAATCATTTATCCTGATATTTTCAAAGAAGGAGCTGAGAAGGGCCGTGGAATCGTTCAACAGCCCACCTCCGCAGCTAGAGGATCCTGGCCGGGCTCTCGACCCCGGACTTGAAGAAGATCCGTATATATCCGTGGAGCTTGTCGATGGGACATTCTATCAAGCAAGTCGCGATGACGCCTTGGTGGCCATCCTTGCCGATTATCCCAGGCTGCTCCCGGTGTCGAATGTAAGTAAAGCCAGAGCCCTAACTTCCGAACTATGCCGTTCCTTAAGCGCACATGTTGTATTTTTACAGAAACAGCCTTCAGGACACCGTGCCGAGCCCATGGGGGTTCATCAGCAAAGGGCACCTGGGCCGAGCAGGCTTAAGAGGTAGGCGGTTAGGATTGAGATGCCGGGGCAGAGGTACAAATTAAGCATGCTCCAGGATTATCTTTGCCAAAATGTGATATTTTTCATTATGTCCTGGCAGAAAAAACATCCGCCGGACTATATCCGAAGACCCTGCCGACCACGCCTCAAGCAGCCGGATTCCTGAACCAGACTCACGGGTGGAGGATGATGTGGGGGCAACACCGAATTGCCCTCCCACAGAGGATGCGGACAGGCTTTTCGGTACAAAATCTGAAGTGGAGAGCGCCATGAATCACCGGCACAGACGGGCCATACTCCGCAATGGTATTTTCTCCGAGGAGGCTTTCAACGCCTTCAACTCTAGAGACTCATTTATTTGCGCCGCTCAAGATGGACTTGCCAGAGCGACGGACCAGTATGCGAAGGATATACGGGTAAGAAAATATAAGTATGTGTAGTAGTAGCCCCTGAGACTTGAAACAGTTAGCACAACTAATTTAAGGATCATTGTATGCATAGGTTCTTATAGAGAAGAATACCCATTTATCTCAAGAGCTGGAGGAATGTAAGACCTAGCTGAAGGCCGCTGTTGCCGATCAAGAGGAATCAAAAAGGGCCTCTTATGGTAAGACTTGCCTTGATAACGGAATTTGTAAGGATGTATACCAGTTATTTATTTGGCATGGTTTATAAATCTAACAAAAGATGCTGCAGACAATCCTGAAGAGAACCCGAAGATTGTGGAAGATAATGAGCCACATATGCGAAGTCAGCTGAAGGCGGCCAAGCGTGTGCTGACGCAGGCTATTCAAGAGAAAAATAATCTCCAAGATGCTAATATCCGACTGAGCGTCGAATTAAAAGATGTTCGGGCTCAGCTTGCTGACTCCGTGAAGGAGAACAGGAGGCTTCGACGCAACATTTATAGTAAATGCTTAAACGAACAGTAGTACAGTTCGGTGAGGAAGTGTATTGACACAGTTATGTCTGTAGGTATGCTGACGGGCCGTCCTGAAGAGGAGATGCCCGGATCCGCAGGCGATATGCTGCAAGATCTTTCACAACTGCACGAACGAGTGCAGCATGTGATGCATGGTATTGCCCAAGCCTTGTGGCCATCCGCTTCCCTGCCAGGTGGCATGAGCGAGCTTGTGGAGATGCTCAAAGGAGCACGGCGGCGCTTCCGGTTATGGAAGATATCAGCCTGCCAACAAGGTGCGAGGGAAGCCTGGGCCATGGTGAAGACGCGATACCCCAAGGCTGGCCCGAACCATATGGCCGAAGTCGGACCGGTGGGGTCAGATGGGCAAGAGATACCTGTAAGTCTGGTATATGACCAAGTAGCGTTAGCCGCAAAGTATTCCCAATAGGATTGTAGGCTAGATAGCCTGTTGGATGGTATAGAGGAAGAATATAGCCAGTCCAAGTGACTATGTAATTAAATGGACCTATGTAGTCCCTAGCCGGATTGAAAATCATTTGTCATGGTGGACCTTTTCGCTTCAGCCCCCAGACCTGACAGTCCGAAGTGTATACGAATACCCGCACAGTTATGAAAAACCGGGGTATGCATGGAAACCAGACATAGGGGTCATAAGTGCTTGAACAGACAAGTACCCAACTAGTTATGTTATATTACATGGATAGTAAGAAACATCTTCCAGAGAGAATAGTTCCGTTAGGGGTTCCTTTCCCTGGGTGCACATGCATCGATGTGCATGTCCTAACTGTGAATAGAAGCGCAGGAAACAAAACATCTGGGGATTCACATTGTAATAAAAGAAAACATCTTTTGTTCACCGACGAATATTCCCTTAAGAACGCTAGCTTTCGGCTTCACCCAGTCTGAGGTACACATCCGGCTGAACCGGCAGTAACAATCGCAGAGGTGCTCCCCTTATGCCCTAGCTGAATTAACGGGAACGTAGGGCATAAACACAAGAGCCAGGCAACCCAGCATGGCCAAAACTTAAGTCATATCGATGCATATAATGGTGAAGAAAAGGCACATATGGAAAGAAAACGCATATGTGGCTGACAGGGAGCCATTAAAGTAGTTATATTTAGCTTCCGTATAGGAAGCCCCCAGGTATAGTGTGCACGCATAGTGCGGCTGGAGCGATCAAAGCATCCGTACAATTTTTTAAGGCTATATGTGAAAAGGAAAAGAGGGTGAGAAAGGAAGAAAGAGAACATAATTGAAGAAGCGGAGGTGAGGAGGAACACTGAGTTCGGCACTAGGCATAGAATCTTCGGAGTCTGGCCGCGTTCCATGGGTTCGGCTCGAGTTTGTTATTAGATGCATTGCACAGACGGTACGCTCCTCCGATGAGAACTTTATCAATGATGAAGGGACCCTCCCACTTGGGTTTGAGCTTGTCCTTCTTCTTCTTGGGGAGGTGTAGAACTAGTTCGCCAATGTTATAAGTTTTGGCCCGTACTTCTCTGCTTTGATACCTTCGAGTCTATTGCTGATAGAATGCGGAACGGGCTTTTGCAACGTCACGCTCCTCCTCCAGAGCATCTAAGTTGTCCTGCCGATCTAGTTCAGCAGCTTCCTTCTCTTTGTACATGTGCATGCGAGGTGAGTCATGGATTATGTCGCAGGGTAGCACTGCTTCTGTGTCGTACACCATAAAAAATGGTGTGTATCCGGTGGTACGATTCGGCGTGGTCCGCAGCCCCCAGCGTACGGAGTCGAGCTCCTCGACCCAATGCGTGTCTGATTCCTTCAAGGATCGCACTAGTCTGGGTTTGATGCCGCTCATGATGAGACCATTTGCACATTCGACTTGACCGTTTGTTTGGGGGTGATAGACAGAGGCGTAATCGAGCTTGATGCCCATGTTTCCGCACCAAGTTTTCACCTCATCGGCTGTGAAATTTGAGCCATTGTCAGTGATGATACTGTGGGGGACACCGTAATGGTGTACGACCCCTGATATGCAGTCTATCACTGGTCCGGATTCGGCCGTTTTAACTGGTTTGGCTTCTATCCATTTGGTGAACTTGTCCACCATGACCAATAAGTATTTTGTTCTTATGGCTTCCCCCTTTAAGAGGTCCGACCATGTCCAGCCCCTAGACCGCGAAGGGCCAAGTTATGGGGATTGTTTGGAGAGCGGTAGGGGGCATATGGCTCTGATTGGCGAAGAGTTGGCAACCAACGCAATGTTGGACAAGGTCCTGTGCATCAGCACGGGCTGTCGACCAGTAAAAACCTGTACGGAAGGCCTTGCTTACAAGTGCCCGAGCTGCAGCGTGGTGCCCGCCGAGTCCGGAATGGATTTCGGCTAAGATCTGCTGCCCTTCCTCTTCGGAGATGCATCTTTGGAGCACTCCAGTAGTGCTTTTCTTGTAGAGCTCTCCTTCATAGACTTTGTAGGCCTTAGAATGTCACACAATACAATGTGCCTCATTTTGGTCCTCAGGGAGCTCTTGCATATTTAGGTAGGCAAAGAAGGGCTCGGTCCACGGGGTGATGACAGCCATAATTTCGTGGGCCGAAGGTGTTATTTCGGTGGCAGAGCCTCCGATTACGTCAGATGGTTCGGAATCTGGGGTTGTATTCGGAGCCGGACTAATATTGCCGGACTCCCCTTCCCATACCACGGACGGCTTGAACAGCCTTTCCAAGAAGATATTAGGTGGGACAGGGTTGCATTTAGCGCCGATGTGGGCAAGGATATCCGCCGCTTGATTATTTTCTCTGACCACATGGTGGAATTCGAGCCCCTCAAACCGAGCTTACATTTTGAGGACGGCATTACGATAAGCCGCCATTTTTGGATCCTTGGCATCAAAGTCTCCATTTATCTGAGATATTGCGAGGTTCGAGTCCCCGCGTACTTCGAGGCGTTGGATGCCCATGGAGACTGCCATCCAAAGACCATGCAACAGAGCCTCGCATTCGGTTGCAATGTTGGAGTCTGTGTATAATATTTGGAGTACATATTGGACCATGTCTCCGGTGGGGGATGTCAGGACAACACCCGCTCCCAATCCGGCCAGTATTTTAGAGCCGTCGAAGTGCATGATCCAATTGGAGTACGCGTCGTACTCTTTAGGGAGTTCGGCTTCTGTCCATTCGGCAACAAAGTCAGCCAGTACTTGCGACTTAATGGCCCGTCGTGGTTTGTATGTTATGTCAAACATAAGGAGCTCAATAGCCCATTTAGCAATTCGGCCCGTTGCGTCGCGGTTATTTATTATATCATTTAGTGGTACTTCAGAGGCCACCGTAATCGAATACTCTTGAAAGTAATGTCGTAGCTTCCGGGATGACATGAAGACCGCGTACGCTATCTTTTGATAGTGTGGGCGCTGAGATTTGCATGGAGTGAGGACAGTTGACACGTAATATACCGGCTTTTGGAGCGGGAACTTGTGTCCGTCTGCTTCTCGTTCGACGACGAGCACTGCGCTTACAACTTGGTGTGTTGCCGCTATGTATAATAGCATCGGCTTGCCAGTATTTGGCGCGGTTAGGACTGGGTTGGTGGCCAAGAGTGCCTTTATTTCTTCTAGTCTGGCCGTGGCCGCATCCGTCCACTCAAAGTGTTCGGTGCGTTGAAGAAGGCGATAAAGAGGTAGTCACACATCCGGTTAATTTCTGAATCTGCTTGAGGTCTGTTGGGATAGCCAACTGTGACAGAGCTCGGATTTTTCCGGATTTTGCTTCAATTCCTCTATTGGAAACAATGAAGTCGAGCAATTTCCCGGAGGGTACACCAAAGACACATGTTCTCCGGGTTGAGCTTGATGTCGTATGTTCAGAGGTTGTCGAAGGTGAGCCTCAAGTCATCTATTAAAGTTTCAACGTGTCTTGTTTTGATGACCATGTTGTCTACGTAAGCCTCTACTGTTTTGCCGATTTGTTTTTCCAAGCATGTCTGAATCATGCGTTGATAGGTTGTGCCGGTGTTTTTGAGCCCGAAAGGCATGGTGTTGAAACAGAAGGGGCCGTATGGCGTAATGGAGGCTGTTGTGGATTGGTCGGACTCCATGATCTTGATTTGATGGTATCCGTAGTATGCGTCGAGGAAACACAATGAGTCGTGTCCTGCGGTGGCGTTGATGATTTGATCAATGCGGGGGAGGGGGAAGGGATCCTTGGGGCAAGCCTTATTGAGGTCCTTGAAATCGACACATAGGCGCCATGATTTGTCCTTCTTTGGTACCATTACTAGGTTTGCTAGCCAATCCGGATGTTTGATGTCTCTGATGAATCCATCCTCGAGTAGCTTGGCTAGCTCTTCTCCCATGGCTTGCCGCTTAGGCTCTGAGAAGCGCCTAAGAGTCTGCTTGGCTGGCTTGTATGCTTTCAGTATATTGAGGCTGTGTTTGGCCAGCCTGCATGGGATGCCCGGCATGTCTGAAGGATTCCCGGCATGACTGGCTTGTATCCTTTCAGTATATCAAGCATGTGTCCGTGCAATTTTTGCAAAAGAGGGAGATTGCGTCTTCCTCGTGACAGTCCTTGACCTTGTTTACCACAAGGAGGAATCTGACCTAGTAATGATGTACTGTCTCTTAGGGCTCTTGTCTGATATGCGAAAGATTTGAATAAATCTGGGTGGGTGGGAGGTTTTGAATTCGAATCCTGACCCAATCTGAGACCCAGGGGCCAAGAAGCTTCCGAGTTTAATGGCTCGGGCTCCGGGATGTTGCCCAATTCCTTGGGCCCGCCGCCCAATTCTGAATTCGGGGTTTGGGTCATGTCCTCCCGCAAGCGGGTGTCCGGCTCAGAGAGCTCGGAAGTCCAGACATAGTTCGTCCTCAAAATAGAGGGAGAATTCGCATGATGCTCTTCCACTACCGCTATCTCATGGGTGACCGCCGGAGAGTAAATCTCCCTTTGGTCGGGTTTAAGTCCCATCCGGACATAGTCCGTAGCGACGCCCAGGGCAGCGATGCAATCCAAGAGCTCATTAAGGGAGGAGAGCTCCATTGGGTCCATCTGTTCGATGAGTTCCGAATCGACATGGAGGCTGTTTTTGATGACCTGAGAAGTCATCGTCGGCGCGACAGCCGATCGAGCGGTCATGACGAAGCCGCCTAGCCGGAGAGTTTGTCATAGGGCCAAGGCTCCCCCAGAGGTGATGTTGTCCTTGACAACGAGACGAGCCATCAAGCCTTATCGCGACGACACAGTGGAACTCTCAATGAAAGCACCAATGTCGGTGTCAAAACCGGCAGATCTCGGGTAGGGGGTCCCGAACTATGCGTCTAAGGCTAATGGTAACAGGAGACTGGGGACATGATGTTTACCCAGGTTCGTGCCCTCTCGATGGAGGTAATACCCTACTTCCTGCTTGATTGATCTTGATGATATGAGTATTACAAGAGTTGATCTACCACGAGATCGTAGAGGCTAAACCCTAGAAGCTAGCCTATGATTATGATTGTTGTTGTCCTACGGACTAAACCCTCCGGTTTATATAGACACCGGAGGGGGCTAGGGTTACAGAGAGTCGGTTATATAGAAGGAGATCTATCATCCGAATCGCCAAGCTTGCCTTCCATGCAAAGGAGAGTCCCATCCGGACACGGGACGAAGTCTTCAATCTTGTATCTTCAGAGTCCAACAGTCTGGCCAAAGTATATAGTCCGGCTGTCCGGATACCCCCTTATCCAAGACTCCCTCACCGGCATCAAAGACAATGAGACTCCGGATGATGCCGAAGATCCCGAATACCACGTCGAGCCCACATCCGAACAGGACGAAAGGGAAGAGGGTCAGTATAGTCCCGAACACGCTGATAACGAAGACTCAGAGGACAGCAACTACATGCCAGAATTCGAAGAGGAGGTTAGCCTCGGTGACGAAGACTTTATCATCCCAGAGGAGCCCCTCGATCAAGAACGCTTCAAGCGACAACTCATTGCTACAGCCCGGAGCCTAAAAAAGAAATAGCAGCAGCTCAAAGCCGAACAGGATACACTTAATGAAAGGTGGACTAAGGTCCTGGCCGCTGAGGAATACGGCCACAAGCGACCTGTTAAAAGTTAGCCTAAGCGCAAGTTGCTGCCACAGTTTGACGACGAAGCCCTTGAGCCAATACCTTTGAAATACAATCAGGCAAACCAACCAGACCGACCACCACGTGGACAGAATAAAGCGGCATATCAAGCCGAACACCAACCCGCACCTCTCACCGAAGAGGCAGGGAGACAACAACTGTGAGATACACATATGACTTGCAACGTGACCTAGCCAATAAAGCCGGTCAAACCAGATCAATCTACGGATCAAGGGGCCGTGCCCCAACAATGCGAGACAATGGCTATGAAGCCCGGCGTGACGACCATTACTATAACCGGGATCAGAACCGAGCTCAGATGTCAGTCAATCTCCACTGCGATATTGCATGATATAGAGGGGCCACACACCCTTTATGCTTCACCGATGAGGTCATGGAACACCAATTTCTAGAGGGGTTTAAACCCGTAAACATCGAATATTATGATGGAGCAACGGATTGGCCGTCTGGATCGAAGATTTTCTTCTCCACATGCACATGGCTCAAGGAGATGACCTTCATGCCATCAAGTATCTTCCTTTAAAGCTGAAAGGACCAGCACGACACTGGCTAAGAAGCCTCCCAGAAAACTCCATTGGAACCTGGGAAGACCTAGAAGATGCTTTTTGGTCCAACTTTCAGGGCACTTATGTCCGGCCACCGGATGCTGACGACTTGAGTCACATAATTCAGCAGCTGGGAGAATCAGCCCGCAAACTTTGGAACCGGTTATTAACTAAAAAGAACCAGATCGTAGACTGTATGGTTGTCTAAGCCTTAGCGGCCTTTAAACACAGCGTCCGTGACAAATGGCTCGCCCGACACCTTGGGCAGGAAAACCAAAGACCATGCCAGCCTTAAGTCACTCATGACCCGCTTCTATGCGGGCGAAGACAGCTGGTTGGCTCGTAGAAGCAATATCTTGGGTGACCCTGACACTTCTGAGGTGCGGGGCGGCAATGGTAAACCTCGTCGCAATAAAAACAAACGTCGGAACAACAACAATGACGATGCAGACGATACGTCAATGAATGTCAGATTAAGCTGTCCTAAATCCGGACAGCGGAAGAAACCTTTCAAAGGCAACAAGATCGGCCCATCAAGCTTGGATGAAATCCTTGAGAGGCCCTATCAGATTCATGACACACCCGATAAGCCTGCAAACCACACCAACAGGAATTGTTGGGTTTTCAAAGAGGCCGGTAAAACAAATACCGAACACAAGGGAAAAGGGCCTACAAGCAAACACGATGACGAGCCCCATCAGCCGAACACCGGGGGTCAGAAGCAGTTTCCCCCCGAGGTGAAGACAATGAACATGATATATGTCACTCATATCCCCAAAAGGGAGCGCAAGCGCGCACTACAAGATGTCTATGCGGTAGAGCCTCTCGCCCCCAAGTTAAACCCCTGGTCAGCCTGTCTGATCACCTTTGATCGCAGGGATCACCCAACCAGTATCTATCATGGGGGTTCGGCCACCCTGGTTCTAGATCCAATTATTGATGGATACCACCTCACCAGAGTCCTTATGGACGGGGGAAGCAGTCTCAACTTGATTTATCATGATACTGTCCGCAAGATGGGCATTGACCCAACAAGAATCAATCCTAGTAACACTACCTTTAAAGGTGTGATACTAGGAGTGGAGTCCCATTGTACGGGCTCCCTGACACTGGAGGTAGTATTCAGCTCCCCAGATAACTTCACAGCGAGGAGTTAGTCTTCAATATCATCCCCTTCCATAGTGGATATCATGCACTGCTCGGATGAGCTGCTTTTGCCCGCTTCAATGCAGCCCCGCACTACACTTACTTGAAGCTCAAAATGCCCGGACCTCGTGGCCTTATTATAGTCAATGGTAATATGGAACACTCACTCCGTACTGAAGAGCACACCGCGGCCCTTGCGGCCGTAGTATATGGCGGCCTTATCAAGCCGAACAGTTCACCGACCAATAAAGCCAACGACGTATCCAAACGAGCCCGATCCATGCCGAATAGCGATAAATCAACGGATCTGGACCTGGACTAGCAGTTCGGCCTCTGCCAATTGCCCTACCAGGTTGCGGCTTGTGTACTGCGCGTACATAACTGTGCACTAAAAATACCATGGGCGGCGCCGGAGGCACACTACGGAAAATGTCGATTGTACGGCTTGACTCTATCTGGACCACATACATCTTTTTCCTCTTACTGCAGGTTCATCAAAAGCCCTACATGTGAGATGGTTGTTGCAGAAGATCCTTTTAAGGCTAGCGCTTCCCAACCATCAGATACTCCTCTCAAAGGACTTATTACTAAGGAGAAATGGTGCAGAGGTGCGGCAGGGCATCACTGGAGTTTCTTTTTTGAACTATGATATTTAGGCCATGTGTTAGACTTTCCCTTATGTAAAACCTTTTCTTTTTTCTTTGTGCATGAAATGTGACCTTAATATTGAATGGCACTCTCTGTCGACGTATCAATAAAGATATAAAGGAAGCAATGATTATCACCTTCTTAGTTGGGTCCTGGTATTACCTTGTCATATGTGTTTACCCCTTACGTTCGACTCACACACGTGGTTCGACATGGCCTTCATACCAGGGGCTGTATCCGGCCCCGCAAAAACTCTTAAGTCCGAACACCTATATGGAACTCTTCAACGTCCCAAATATTGCATTATATATATGCATCAACTCTGAATCATGTATTTGATCTATAGTTGGGTTGCCCGGCTCCTGCGTTTGCCACCTTACGTTCCGCAAGTTCGGCTAAGGTCGTAAAGGGAGAACTACTGCGATTGTATTTCTTGTTCGTCCGGTTAAGTACCTCAGTGGAGAAAGCCAAAAACTGACTGTCATGATAGGCGAGAGTGGGTCAGCAATCTGACGATTTAGTGTTATACTTCAAATCATTCGCGATTTATGCCGTGTTACACGAGGGGCTGGGTTTTTGACCAGCCGCGTTGCAAAGGCGATGCACTCCAAATGGTCGTTCACACAACAAGGGGCTAGTACTTAGCGCCACCTATGGACTCTTATGTCTAGATGAAAGTACTAAAGCCGCATAGTGTGATTGCCTAGTTCACCTCGCAAGACACCTCCTATATTGGACCAAGATGTTGGATAAAGTGTGGTGATGCGTTTCCGAACACACCTGTAATATTTTACGCGGGGGCTGAAGCCGACGACTGGAAAACTTTCGGACATATAAACGGCCAACTAGGAGGATAAACTAATCATAGAGCATAAGAATTAATATTATACATCATGAGATCATTACAAGACTCTTACAAACTGGACTCAACTACTCAAATATGACGTCCTTTGAGCACTGGCCCTCTACAATGCGGGCTCCTTCGAGGACCTCGTCAAAATACTTCTCCGGCCGCTAGTGCTCCTTGCCTTCAGGTGTCCTGATACATCTCCATCGTATCTGTAATTTTTGATTGTTCCATGCCAATATTATTCAACTTTCATATACTTTTGGCAATTTTTTATACTATTTTTGGGACTAACATATTGATCCACTGCCCAGTGCCAGTTCCTGTCTGTTGCATGTTTTTTGATTTGAAGAAAAACCATATCAAACGGAGTCCAAACGGGATAAAACGGACGGAGATTTTTTTGGAATATTTATGAATTTTGGGAAGAAGAATCAACGCGAGACGATGCTCGAGGGGGCCACGAGGCAGGGGGCGCGCCCTGGGCCCTCGTGGCCACTCCGTAAGGCAGTTTGTGCCCTTATTTCGCTGCAAGAAAGCCAATATACAGATAGAAATCATGTCCAAAGTACAACCCAATCGGAGCTATGGATCTTCAGGAATATAAGAAACGGTGAAAGGGCAGAATCAGGAACGCGGAAATAGAGAGAGACAGATCCAATCTCGGAGGGGCTCTCGCCCCTCCCACGCCATGGAGACCATGGACAAGAGGGTAAACCTCTCTCCCATCTAGGGAGAAGGTCAAGGAAGAAGAAGAAGAAGGGGGGCTCTCTCCCTTTCTCTCCCGATGGCGCCGGAACACTGCCGGGGCCATCATCATCACCGCGATCTACACCAACACCTTCGTCATCTTCCCCAACATCGTCATAACCTTCCCCCATCTATATTAGTGGTCCACTCTCCCACAACCCGTTGTACCCTCTACTTGAGCATGGTGCTTTATGCTTCATATTATTATCCAATGATGTGTTGCCATCCTATGATGTCTGAGTAGATTTTTGTTGCCTTATCGATAATTTATGAATTTCTATGATTGGTTTAATTTTCTTTTGGTTATGTTGATGTCCTTTGGTGCCCATCATATGAGCGCGCGCGTGGACCACACCATAGGGTTAGTTGTATGTTGATAGGACTACGTATTGGAGGGCAAGAGTGATAGAAGCTTTAACCTAGCATAGAAATTGATGCATACATGATTGAAGGGGACCAATATATCTTAATGCTATGGTTGGGTTTTACCTTAATGAACATTAGTAGTTGCTGATGCTTGCTAATAGTTCCAATCATAAGTGCATAGAATTCCAAGTCAGGGATGACATGCTAGCAGTGGCCTTTCCCACATTAAACTTGCTATCGGTTTAGTAAAGTAGTCAATTGCTTAGGGACAATTTTGCAACTCCTACCACCACTTTGCCACACTCGCTATACTAACTTTATTGCTTCTCTATCTAAACAGCCCCTAGTTTTTATTTATGTGCTCTTTATTATCTTGCAAACCTATCCAACAACACCTACAAAGTACTTCTAGTTTCATACTTGTTTTAGGTAAAGCGAACGTTAAGCGTGCGTAGAGTTGTATTGGTTGTTGATAGAACTTGAGGGAGTATTTGTTCTATCTATAGCTCCTCGTTGGGTTCGACACTCTTACTTATCGAAAGAGGCTACAATTGATCTCCTATACTTGTGGGTTATCATGGCCCTGCAGTGCCAATCTTGGTGGCCTTCTTCTTCGCCCACTGCACCTTGATACGGGCGAAGGCCATCCGGACACCTTCTATGTAGGACGATCGCTTGAGGGCCTCGATCCGAGGAAGTGCATCCACCAGCCACTTTACGAGTCCGGAGTGGCTTCTAGGTATGGACTCGGTTGGGCACATGCGGACTATTTCATCCTTCATGGCCAGTCCGGCCACCCTATGCAGCTCGGGCAGCTGCTTCAGCTGGTCACTCAGGGGCACCGGAAATTTTGCTGCAAGGTACTGCGACCATAACAACTTCTCCGTTGAGCTCCCCTCTTCGGTTCAGAAGAATGCGGCGGCATCCGCGATACTCCTCGGCAGATCCGTAAAGGCGCCTGGAGAACTCCAAACTCGAGTCAGTAAAATATATCTCCTATTTGTAAATATACTCTGCATGTTAAAGGCCTTACCAGCCGCAATCTGCCTTGCCTCCTGGATCTCTTGGCGAGCACCCTGGGAATCAACCCGGGCCTCCTTAAGGCTCTCAAGAGCTTTGGTGAGCTCGGAGGCCTATTCCGAACTCTTCTGCTCCAAGAACTCGCACTTGGCGGTGGCATTCTTGAGCTCCTGTTCGACCTCCCCCACCCTACCTCATGTCTTCGGTGGGTGGTTTGCTCCAACTCCAACTCTTTGGCCACTTTTTCTGCGGCCGCGTTGCTCGCCTCTGCCTCCTTTCTAGGCTTCGGCAAGGGTGCTCTTGAGGGACTCGACCTCGGCTGCACCAACTACAAGTATATTCATAACAATCTTAGTCAGTTTAAAATGACTAACACACATATACACTTTTGGGTATGTTGTAATGTCGCATACCTTGGGTTTTGTTAAACTACTTTTTGATGCAGTCAAGTTCCTCATCGGATAGCTGAAGCTTCCGATTGAGCTCGGCAATCTCCGCCGCCTAGGCAGTAGTCGCTAGCATCGAAGCCTGTCAATAACATATAGAGTGCATTATATACTTGTTTGTGATCCTCTTTTCGGATTGTTCTAATCCGGACAGAGTCTCATGGGCTACTGTCTATGCATTGGTTTTCGCCTCCCATATATATGCATAAAAGACTTGTGAAGAATATTACGTCGCATACCTTGAAGCCTGTCAGTAGGCTGTTGAAGGCTTCGGTCAGCCCGCTTTTTCCAGACCGAACCATTTCCATAACCGCACCCATCAGGGTGCGGTGTTCTTCCACGATGGAGGCACATTGCAGTGCCTCCTGCAGAGTGTCAACGGCCTCCGCATTTACAGAGGCCACCGACGGCGCTCCTGCTCTTCCCCCCTCTTTTTAGGGGGGTGTTGGTCTGAACCCGGAGCCATCCTGGTCTCCGAGACGATGTTCGGCGATGGCCCGAGCTGTTGAAACCCCCCATTCTCAGTGGTCATGGGGGTCGCCATGCCCCGCTCTATGGTGTCCGAGGTGTTGTCCTCGGGCGCCTTCTGGACGGTCTCATCCGCCCCTCCCCGACCAGGAGATGGCCTTTGAGATGACACCTCGGTGTCCTCAATGGCAGGGGGAGAGAGGGCGCGAGATGGCCCGTCACTCTCCGCCTCTCCACGTGCTAGAAAGGTTCCCTCCAAAGAGGAGGGAATCGAGATCTCGCGCGGAGGGCTGAAAAGTAGAGAAAGACTTAATATGACAAAGGCAGATTAAAGCGATAATTGAACGCGTAAGTTTCGGATACTTACTTTTCGGCTAGGGGCTTCTTCCTTTGGACCCTCTTTGGGTTGTGTTCAGACTCTGAGTCCGAACTGTCCCAAAGGACCACCCGCCCCTTCTTGGGCGTTGCCCCCTCCAGGTTTTTGAAGGTTTTCCTTTTTCCCCTCCTCGTCTTGAGGGAGGAGTCACTCTCCACTTCCTCCTCCTCCTCCTCTTCCTCCTCTTCGTCCTTGTATTCCTCGTGGGAGGAGACAGGCTCGATCTCTCCGGACACAGCTTCCGGAGGACCTTTGTGGTGGGGCCCGTCCTTGGCCCCCTTGCCTTTATTCTTGGCCTTCTTCTTCGATGCCTTATAGGGCGCCGGGACCAGCAGCTCCTCCAGCTCAGGAGTGATTGGGTCTTCAGGCAACGGAGTCGTACTCTTGATCCGCTCCGACTTCTTGGTCCACTCTTGTAAGAAAAGATGGGTTGATGAGTTCGGCATAGATCAAATATACATATATGAACTAGGTATGTCTTTGGAGATATCGAATACTTACCGGAGAGGCCGGATTCATCGCGTTGAGGCTGACGTCTTCGGTCTCCATGGGCCAGCTCTTCTGTGCCTTGAAGAGTAGCTTCCACATTCCCTCATGTGTAGTGCCGAGGAAATGCTGTAGAGTTTGCGGCTCCTCCAGCT
The DNA here is from genome assembly GCF_018294505.1 of Triticum aestivum. Classification (NCBI taxonomy): domain Eukaryota; kingdom Viridiplantae; phylum Streptophyta; class Magnoliopsida; order Poales; family Poaceae; genus Triticum; species Triticum aestivum. The sequence continues at coordinate 65,099,034 of NC_057798.1, forward strand.
TGAATTCCCACATAGGGGAAGCCTGGCGCTGGCAGGGGAGAATGCGGTGTAAGAGCATAATTTGAATCACATTGGTTAGACCAATGTTCTTCCCCAGCACGTTGGTGATGCGCATTTGCACCACCCGCACCTCCGTCTCGGACCCCCAGTCATGGCCCTTCGCGTTCCAGGAGACGAGCCTCATGGGGGGTCCGGATCTAAACTCCGGAATCGCCGCCCACTTAGTGCGGCGGGGCTCGGTGATATAGAACCATTCCTTTTGCTAGATCTTCACGGTCTCCATGAAGGCCCCCTTGGGCCATGTGGTGTTTGGTAGCTTGCTTATCATAGCCCCCCCCCCCCCCCCCGCAGTCCGTGTGTTGCCCGTTGACCACCTTCGGCTTCACATTGAAGACCTTGAGCCACATGCCGAAGTGTGGGTGGACACGGAGGAGATCCTCAGACATGACGATGAACGACGAGATGTGGAGGAAGGAGTTCGGAGCTAGATCATGGAAGTCTAGCCCGTAGTAGTACATGAGTCCATGAACGAATGGGTGGAGTGGAAAACCTAACCCTCTAAGGAAGTGGGGAAGGAAGACGACCCATTCGCCGGGCTTGAGGGTGGGAATGACTTGACCTTCGGGGGGAAGCTTGTGCACGATGTTGGTAATAAGGTACCCCGCACTCCGGAGATTTTTGATCTCCTTCTCCGTAATGGAGGAGGCCTCACACTTACATTTCAAACCAGATCCGACCATCATTAGAGGAGGTGTGGTGGTGGTGAGAAAGACAAAAACTTTGTGGGCGCAGAGAGCTTGGGAGATTGGAAAGCTAAGGAGATGTGAAGGTGTGGGTGAGAAAGTAAAGGTTCATTGCCCTCTTATAGGCAGTAAAAATGCCAACCGCCCCCACTCGTGCCTTGAATCTCGCCTATACCCATTAAGGTGTGCGTCGCAAACAGTTGGATTTCTCAAATATTATTGATGAGCAATCATGTATTAAGTGGGCACAATCTCTGTTTTGACAGGACATGCCAATGAGGTGTGGCCTCGAAACATGGAACACGGGGTGGTAAAACGGTTCAAAAATGTCGAAGGGTTAGGTCTGACTCTTCACCGAAAAAGTTGTCAGTAAAAGACACTATTCTCATTTTTTAAAATCTTGCCTTTGCAGCTAAGGGTTGTGTTCATTATGAAAAGCCGGATACAATTCTTTTACAGAGGAAACCCGATGTGTATTCTTCAAAGAACCTGCCTTGCAATGCCGAAGACAATCTGAACGCCGAATGTATCCTCATTGAAGACTAGTTCAAGGGCTACTGTGGGAGTCCTGGTCTAGGGGGTCCTCGGGCGTCCGGTCTATTGGATGTTGGCCGGACCGATGGGCTATCAATATACAAGATAGAAGACTACCTCTCGTGTCCGGTGGGGACTCCCGTATACGTGGATGGCAAGTATAGGTGCCCGGATATGTTATTCCTTTATGTAAAACCAACTTTGTACAACCCTAAGCCCCTCCGGTGTCTATATAAACCGGAGGGTAGATCGGATACAGGACCACAACATTGCTAGGCTAGCTAATCTAGGGTTAGCCAACTTGATCTCGTGGTAGATCAACTCTTGTAACCCCTATACCCTCGAATATAATCAAGCAGGAGTAGGGTTTTACCTCCATTAAGAGGCCTCGAACCTGGGTAAACAATGTGTCCTTTTTCCATAGTTACCATTGGTTCTCAGACGTACAGCTTGGCCCCCCCACCCGAGATCAGCCGATTTTGACACCAACAACTACTCCATCTCACGTGATGATCGGACATGGTTTAGTTGATTTGGATCACATATCATTTAGATGACTTGAGGGATGTCTATCTAAGTGGGAGTTCTTAAGTAATTTGATTAATTGAACTTAATTTATCATGAACTTAATCCTGATAGTATTTGCATATCTATGTTGTAGATTAATGGCCCGTGCTACCGTTCCCCTGAAATTTAATGCATTCCTAGAGAAAGTTAAGTTGAAATATGATGGTAGCAACCACACAGACTTGGTCTATAACTTGAGGATTATCCTCATTACTGCACATAAGTATTATGTCCTTGATGCACCGCTAGGTGTGCCACCCCCTCCAGCAACTGCAGACGTTGTGAATGCCTGGTAGTCATGTGTTGATGACTACTTGATAGTTCAGTGTGCCATGCTTTACGGCTTAGAATTGGGACTTCAAAGACGTTTTCAACGTCATGGAGCATATGAGATGTTCCAAGAGTTGAAGTTAATATTTCAAGCAAATGCCCAAGTTGAGAGATATGAAGTCTCCAACAAGTTCTATAGCTGCAAGATGCAGGAGAACAGTTTTGTCAGTGAACACATACTCAGAATGTCTGGATATCATAATCACTTGACTCAGTTGGGAGTTAATCTTCCAGATGATAGTGTTATTGCCAGAGTTATCCAATCGCTGCCACCAAGCTACAAAGGCTTCGTGATGAACTATAATATGCAAGGGATGGAGAAGACTATTCCCGAGCTCTTCACAATGCTCAAAGTTGCGGAGGTAGAAACCAAGAAGGAGCATCAAGTGTTGATGGTTAACAAGACCACTAGTTTCAAGAAAAGGGCAAGGGAAAGAAAGGGACTTCAAGGAGAATGGAAAACAAGTTTCCACTCCCGGGAAGAAACCCAAAGCTGGACCTTAGCCTGAAACTGAGTGCTTCTACTGCAAAGGGACTGGTCACTGGAAGCGGAACTGCCCCAAGTATTTGGCGGATAATAAGGATGGCAAAGTGAACAAATGTATATTTGATATACATGTTATTGATGTGTACCTTACTAATGCTCATAGTAGCGCCTGGGTATTTGATACTGGTTCAGTTGCTCATATTTGTAACTCGAAATAGGAGCTACAGATTAAATGAAGATTGGCTAAGGATGAGGTGACGATGCGCGTCGGGAATGGTTCCAAGGTCGATGTGATCGTTGTCGGCACACTACCTCTACATGTACCTTCAGGGTTAGTTTTAGACCTGAATAATTGTTATTTGGTGCCAACGTTGAGCATGAACATTATATCTGGATCTTGTTTAGTGCAAGATGGTTATTCATTTAAATCAGAGAATAATGGTTGTTCTATTTATATGAGTAATATCTTTTATGGTCATGCACCCTTGAAGAGTGGTATGTTTCTATTGAATCTCGATTGTGGTGACACACATATTCATAATATTGATGCCAAAAGATGCAAAGTGGATAATGATAGTGCAACATATTTCTAGCACTGCCGTTTAGGTCACATTGGTGTAAAGCGCATGAAGAAACTCCATGCAGATGCACTTTTGGAATCACTTGATTATGAATCATTTGATACTTGTGAATCATTCCTCATGGGCAAGATGACTAAAACTCCGTTCTCCGGAACAATGGAGTGAGCCAATGACTTATTGGAAATAATACATACCGATGTATATATGTGGTTTGATGAGTGTTGAGGCACGCAGCGGGTATCATTATGTTCTAACCTTCACAGATGATTTGACCAGATATGGGTATATCTACTTAATGAAACACAAGTCTGAAACATTAGAAAAGTTCAAAGAATTTCAGAGAGAAGTGGAGAATTATTGTAACAAGAAAATAAAGTTTCTATGATCTGATCGCGGAGGCGGATATTTGAGTTATGAGTTTGGCCTTCATTTAAAACAATGTGGAATAGTTTCACAACTCACGCCACCTGGAACACCACAGCGAAATGGTGTGTCCGAACGTCGTAACTGTACTTTATTAGATATGGTGCTATCTATGATGTCTCTTACCGATTTATCACTATCATTCTGCGGTTATGTATTAGAGACAACTGCACTCACATTTAATAGGGCACTATCTAAATCCATTGAGACAACATCATATGAACTGTGGTTTAGTATGAAACCTAAACCGCCGTTTCTTAAAGTTGGGGTTGCGACACTTATGTCAAAAGGCTTCAGACTGATAAGCTCGAGCCCAAATCAGAGAAGTGCGTCTTCATAGGATACCCTAAGTAAACAATTGGGTACACCTTCTACAACAGATCCGAAGGCATGATCTTTGTTGCCAAGAATGGAACCTTTCTAGAGAAGGAGTTTCTCTCGAAAGAAGTGAGTGGGAGGAAAGTAGAACTTGATGAGGTAATTGTACCTTCTCTCAATTTGGAAAGTAGTTCATTAGAGAAATTCGTTCCTGTGATGCCTACACCAACTAGAGAGGAAGCTAATGATGATGATCATGAAACTTTAGATCAAGTTACTACCAATCCTCATAGGTCAACCAGAACACAATTGACACCAGACTGGCACGGTAATCCTGTTCTAGAAGTCATGTTATTAGACCACGGCGAACCTACGAACTATGAAGAAGCTATGATGAGCCCAGATTTCGATAAATGGCTTGAGGCCATGAAATCTGAGATAGGATCCATGTATGAGAACAAAGTGTGGACTTTGGTGGATTTGCCCAAAGATCGGCGACCCATAGAGAATAAATGGATCTTCAAGAATAAGAGTGACACTGATGGTAATGTTACTGTCTACAAAGCTTGTCTTGTTGCAAAAGGTTTTCGACAAGTTCAAGGAGTTGACTACGATGAGACTTTCTCATCCGTAGCGATGCTTAAGTCTGTCTGAATCATGTTAGCAATTGCCGCATTTTATGATTATGAAATCTGGCAAATGGATGGCAAAACTGCATTCCTTAATGGATTTCTAAAAGAAGAGTTGTATATGATGCAACCAGAAGGTTTTTTCGATCCTAAAGGTGCTAACAAAGTGTGCAAACTCCAGCGATCCATCTATGGACTGGTGCAAGCATCTCGGAGTTGGAATATACGTTTTGATGAGGTGATCAAACATATGGTTTTATACAGACTTTTGGAGAAGCCTGTATTTACAAGAAAGTGAGTGGGAGCTCTGTAGCATTTCTAATATTATATGTGTATGACATATTGTTGATTGGAAATGATGTAGAATTTCTGGATAGCATAAAAGGATACTTGAATAAAAGTTTTTCAATGAAATACCTCGGTGAAGCTGCTTATATATTGGGCATCAAGATCTATAGCGATAGATCAAGACACCTAATAGGATTTTCACAAAGGACATACCTTGACAAAGTTTTGAAGAAGTTCAAAATGGATCAGTCAAATAAAGGGTTCTTGCCTGTGTTGCCAGGTGTGAAATTGGATCAGACTCAATGCCCGACCACTGCAGAAGATAGAGAGAAAATGAAAGTTATTCCCTATGCCTCAACAATAGGTTCTACCATGTATGCTATGATATGTACCAGACTTGATGTGTGCCTTGCCATAAGTCTGGCAGGGAGGTACCAAAGTAATCCAGGAGTGGATCACTAGACATCGATCAAGAACATCCTGAAGTACCTGAAAAGGACCAAGGATAGTTTTCTCGTTTATGGAGGTGACAAAGAGCTCGTCGTAAATGGTTACGTTGATGCTAGTTTTGACACTGATCCGGATGACTCTAAGTCACAAACTAGATACGTATTTAATTTGAATGGTGGAGCTGTCAGTTGGTGTAGTTCCAAGGAAAGCGTCGTGGCAGGATCTATGTGTGAAGCGGAGTACAGAGCTGCTTCAAAAGCAGCAAATGAAGGAGTCTATATGAAGGAGTTCGTATCCGATCTAGGTGTAATAACTAGTGCATCGGGTCCAATGAAAATATTTTGTGACAATACTGGAGCAATTTCCTTAGTGAAGGAATCCAGATTTCACAAAAGAACCAAACACATCGAGAGACGCTTCAAATCCATCCACGATCATGTCAAGGAGGGAGACATAGAGCTTTGCAATATACACATGGATCTGTATATAGCAGACTCGTAGACTAAGCCTCTTCCACAAGCAAAACATGATCAGCACCAAGACTCCATGGGTGTTAGAATCATTACAATGCAATCTAGATTATTGACTCTAGTGCAAGTGGGAGACTGAAGGAAATATTCCCTAGAGCAAATAATAAAGTTGTTATTTTATATTTCCTTATTTCATGATAAATGTTTATTATTAATGCTAGAATTTTATTAACCGGAAAATTGATACATGTGTGGATACATAGACAAAATACCGTGTCCCTAGTAACCCTATACTAGACTAGCTCGTTGATCAAAGATGGTTAAGTTTCCTAACCATAGACATGTGTTGTCATTTGATAAACGGGATCACATCATTAGGAGAATGATGTGATGGACAAGACCCATTCATTAGCTTAGCATTATGATCGTTCAGTTTTATTGTTATTGCTTTCTTCATGTCAAATACATATTCCTCCGACTATGAGATTATGCAACTCCCGGATACCGGAGGAATGCCTTATGTTCTATCAAACATCTCTGGGTGATTATAAAGATGCTCTATAGGTATCTCCGAAGGTGTTTGTTGGGTTGGTATAGATCGAGGCTAGGATTTGTCACTCCGAGTATCTGAGAGGTATCTCTGGGCCCTCTTGGTAATACACATCATAAGAAGCCTTGCAAGCAAAGCGACTAATGAGTTAGTTGTAGGATGATGTATTACGGAACGAGTAAAGAGACTTGCCAGTAACGAGATGGAACTAGGTATGAAGATACCGACGATCGAATCTCGGGCAAGTAACATACCAATGACAAAGGGAATAATGTATGTTGTCATAACGGTACAACTGATAAAGATCTTCGTAGAATATGTGGGAGCCAATATGACAACCAAGTTCCGCTATTGGTTATTGATCGGAGAGGTGTCTCGGTCATGTCTACATTGTTCTCGAATCCGTAGGGTCCGCACACTTAAATGTTTGATGACGATATTGTATTGTATGAGTTATGTGATTTGGTGACCGACTATTGTTCGAAGTCCCGGATGAGATCATAGACATTATGAGGAGTCTTGAAATGGTCGAGAGGTAAAGATTGATATATAGGATGATAGTATTCGGACACCGGAAGTGTTTCGGAAGGTACCGGGTACATATCAGAGTACCAGAGGGGTTACTGGAACCCCCGATGAGAAGATATGGGCCATATGGGCCATAAGAGAGGAGCACACCAGCCCACAAGGTGTGCCACGCCCCCCCTTAGGCAGGAGGCCGAATTGGAGAAGGAACAAGGGGGGTTCGGCCCCCTTCCTTTCTCTCTTCTCCCTTCCCTTTCTTCTTCGGCAAAATAAGGAAGGGGGGAGGCCGAATTCGGGAGGACCCCAAGTAGGATTTGGCCTACTTGGGTCGCCCCCTTGGCTGCCTCTCCTCCCTCCAACCTATATACATGTGGGGAGGGGGCGCCTACAATACACAACATCATCTGTTAGCCGTGTGCAGCGCCCCTGTGGGAGTCCTAGACTAGGGGGTCCTTGAGCGTCCGGTCTATTGGATGTGGGCCGGACTGATGGGCCGTTGAGATACAAGACAGAAGACTACCTCTCGTGTCTGGTAGGGACTCCCGTATGCGTCGATGGCAAGTATAGGTGTCCGGATATGTTATTCCTTTCTGTAAAACCAACTATGTACAACCCTAAGCCCCTCCGGTGTCTATATAAACCGGAGGGTAGATCGGAGGCAGGATCACAACATTTCTAGGCTAGCTAGGGTTAGCCAACTTGATCTCGTGGTATATCAACTCTTGTAACCCCTACAACCTCAAATATAATCAAGCAAGAGGAGGGTTTTACCTCCATTAAGAGGGCCTGAACCCGGGTAAACACTATGTCCTTTGTCCATAGTTACCATTGGTCCTCAGACGTACAACTTGGGCCCCCTACCCGAGATCAGCCGGTTTTGACACCGACATTGGTGCTTTCATTGAGAGCTCCGCTCTATCGTTGACAGAAGGACCGATGGCTCACCTCTTCATCAACAATGATGCTGCGTCCAGGGAAACTTTCCTCCCCGGACAGGTCTTTGTGTTCGGTGGCTTTGTGCTTCGTGCCAACTCAATCGACTAGCTTGAGCAGGTCGACAGTTATGCCCCCGGCCACTACATCGGGTTTAGAAACCTGAACTACGTTGCTGACATCCGAGGAGACCTGGTCTTTGAATGGTTCGTGGCCTCGGCTACCGATCTATGCCCTCGCCAAGAAAACTCCTCGGATCCCCTGTCAAATCCCGTTTAGGGGTCGACACTCATGCCCACCTCGCCCTTAGATACGGGGCGGGCCTCATTGTCCAAAGACGGGAGCGAGAGCCCCGCCGGAATACTTCCCCTCGTGGAATTCCCTACCCAGGCCCAGATCCGATCTTAGACTGAGCCCTGGACAGCCACCCCGAACTATCGAGGTCTGCTCTCATTGGGTCTGATCAGGTGTCCCATGCCGAACTCAGCCCTGCGGATCCACAATTTCCGGTCAAACCTTTGCTCCTAGACAAAACATTGGGATTGATGCAGGCTCTCGCCATCACCGGGGATTTATCTCCGAACTATACCCAGCTTGGGCTAGAGGCTGAGAGCGGGGAATTTTATGCCCCACCCACCACCCACTTAATAGCTGTTGTCGAGGACTTAACCGACATGCTGGACTACACGTCCAAAGACATCGATGGTATGGAAAATGATGCTGACGCCGAACCAAGCCAAGTCCCACCCGTCACGGGGCGTTGGACGGCCACCTCAACCTATGACGTGTACAAGGTGGACACTCCTGATAAAAAGGACGATGAGGATAACCCAAGCCCCGATGAGGACAAACCCGTCGATAAACCACCAAAGCACCAACGTCAGCGATGCCGTTCACGATTGTGTCGGGCGAAGGAAAGTATTACCGGCACCGGAGACAATGAGACTCCGGATAATGCCGAATATCCCGAATACCCCGTCGCTCACATCCGAACATGACAAAAGGGAAGAGGGTCAGTATAGTCCCGAACACGCTGATCACGAAGACTCGGAGGACAACAACTACATGCCAGAATCCGAAGAGCAGGTTAGTCTCAGTGACGAAGACTTTATCGTCCCAGAGGAACGCCTCGATCACGAATGCTTCAAGCGACAGCTCATTGCTACAACCCGGGGCCTGAAAAAGAAACAAACAGCAGCACAAAGCTAAACAGGATATGCTTAATGAAAGGTGGACTAAGGTCCTGACAGCTGATGAATACGGCCACGAGCGACCTGTTAAAAGTTACACTAAGCGCAAGTTGCTGCCACAGTTTGACGATGAATCCCTTGAGCCAATACCGTCGAAATACAATCAGGCAGACCAACCAGGCCGACCACCACATGGATGGGATAAAGTGGCATATCAAGCCGAACACCAACATACACCTCCTCGCCGAAGAGGTAGGGAGACAACAGCTGCGGGTGATACGTCTCCAACGCTTCAATAATTTTTTATTGTTCCATGCTATTATATTATCTGTTTAGGATGTTTAATGGGCTTTAATATGCTCTTTTATATTAGTTTTGGGACTAACCTATTAACCGGAGGCCCAGTGCCAGTTTCTGTTTTTTCCTTGTTTTTGAGTTTTACAGAAAAGAAATACCAAACAGAGTCAAATTGACCCGCCAATTTTTGTGGATTTTTTATGGACCAAAAGAAGCCCCCGAAGTAAAAGAGTTGGGCCAGAAGAGTCCCGAGCCATCCACAAGGTTGGAGGGCGCACCTTACCCCCGTGGGCGCCCCGCTATCTCGTGGATGACTCGGAGACCCCCCTGACGTGAGACCGACACCAAAAATTCCTATAAATACAGAAACCCCCAAAAATAAACCTAGAACGGGAGTTCCGCCGCCGCAAGCCTCTGTAGCCACCAAAAACCAATTGGGACTCTATTCTGGTACCCTGCCGGAGGGGGGATCCATCACCGGTGGCCATCTTCATCATCCCAGCGCTCTCCAAGACAAGGAGGGAGTAGTTCACCCTTGGGGCTGAGGGTATGTACCAGTAGCTATGTGTTTGGTCCCTCTCTCTCTCTCTCTCATGTTCTTGATTTGGCACGATCTTGATGTAGCGCGAGCTTTGCTATTATAGTTGGATCTTATGAAGTTTCTCCCCCTCTACTCTCTTGTAATGGATTGAGTTTTCCCTTTGAAGTTATCTTATCGGATTGAGTCTTTAAGGATTTGAGAACACTTGATGTATGTCTTGCGTGGGATACCCGTCGTGACAATGGGGTATTCTATTGATTCACTTGATGTATGTTTTGGTGATCAACTTGCGGGTTCGTGACCTTGGGAATCTATGCATAGGGGTTGGCACACGTTTTCGTCTTGACTCTCCGGTCGAAACTTTGGGGCACTCTTTTTGAAGTTCTTTGTGTTGGTTTGAATAGATGAATTTGAGATTGTGTGATGCATATCGTATAATCATACCCGCGGATACTTGAGGTGACATTGGAGTATCTAGGTGACATTAGGGTTTTGGTTGATGTGTGTCTTAAGGTGTTATTTTACTACGAACTCTAGGGCTGTTTGTGACACTTATGGGAATATCCCAATGGATTGATCGGAAAGAATAAATTTGAGGTGGTTTCGTACCCTACAATAATCTCTTCGTTTGGTCTCCGCTATTAGTGACTTTCGAGTGACGATTTTGTTGGACATTGAGGGATAGTTATATGATCTAATTATGTTATTATTATTGAGAGAACTTGCACTAGTGAAAGTATGAACCCTAGGCCTTGTTTCCTACCATTGCAATACCATTTATGCTCACTTTTATCGCTTTCTACCTTGCTGTTTTTATAATTTCAGATTACAAAAACCAATATCTACCATTCATATTACGCCTGTATCACCATCTCTTCGCCGAACTAGTGCACCTATACAATTTACCATTGTATTGGGTGTGTTGGGGGACACAAGAGACTCTTTGTTATTTGGTTGTAGGGTTGTTTGAGAGAGACCATCTTCATCCTATGCCTCCCACGGATTGATAAACCTTAGGTCATCCACTTGAGGAAAATTTGCTACTGTCCTACAAACCTCTGCATTTGGCGGCCCAACAACGTCTACAAGAACAAGGTTGCGTAGTAGACATCAAGCTCTTTTCTGGCGCCATTGCCGGGGAAGCGAGGTAAGCGGCACTAACACCCCATCAATAAGCTCTTTTCTGGCACCGTTGCCGTGGAGGTTAGTGCGTGAAGGTATATCTTTAGATCTTGCAATCGAATCTTTTGTTTCTTGTTTTATCACTAGTTTAGTCTATAAAAGAAAATTACAAAAAAAGGAATTGAGGGTGCCTCATATGCGTCATATTTTAATATCTTTCGCGAAAATGATGGAAAGGAAAATTGTGCTCAAGTGCTAGAAGAAGTCTATAAAATGTTTGGCATAAAATCTTTGTATGATGAGCATGATTGCAATGTTGTTAGTATGAATTCCTTGAATATCCATGATTGTCGTGGAATTAACACGTCAGATGTCCTAGTGTGAGGACTTAGTCGTGGGGCCAACGCATCTATGCGGTAGCTTGAAGGGGTTGATCGAAATCGAGAGACGCAACACGCAGGACAAAGACTTAGACAGCTTCGGGCCCCGGGAAACATCATCCGGTAACAACCCTACATGTTGTTTTGTGGCTATGTCTCATTATGATCGTGGGGGAGTCGGCGTAAACCGACTCTCCTCTCGTTGTGTCTAGCATTATTGATTATTTTTTTCTGTCTGTCCCTCTTGGGGTGCCCTGCCCCTCCTTATATATGTCGAAGGGGCGGGTTACATGACTAGTCCTAGTAGGATTAGGATTACCCTATTACAAGTGGAGTCCTAGTCTTGCTTCCTTTATAGGAGAATATTCCTTATGCCTTTCTCTTAAACTGGCCCACCATAACATGAACCAGACTTCCATGAACCTCCCATTGGGCCACCGGGTCTTGTCGCCCCTCTGACCCGCCTGCCGGTTTACTAATGAGTCACCAAATCCAGCCAGGTCATCAGTGAGTGGAGAGATCCAGGCGGGTCACTTCGTGAGTCGCCAAGTCAAGGCGGGTTACTAGTGAGTCGCCAAGTCCGGCCGGGTCATACCACGGTGTATATCCCCGACATTAGCCCCCAGTTTAATTTGGATTTATCCACGTTAAACTGATCCTGCAAACTAAACACAAGAACAAATTTGATAGGTTGTGCTCTGGGTTAAAAATTCGTGTAAGCCGGCACCTGATCTTTCTTAAGTCCTTGAGCTAACCTTCCTTAAGTCCTTGTCATTTCCTTCTTCTGGATAGTCCGGGTCAATAGACCAGCTTTATAATCAATTTGCTGACATTGGCTTCTCACAGAAATATATTGTGAAGAATATTTGATTCAGCTCCCAATGTTTAACAAAAATATTGGTCTTGAAATACTCATCTGATTTTCAGCCAGTTTGTAGAACTTGCTGGTTTATCATTGCCAAAAAATCCGGTTTGTAGATATTGACAACACCGGGTCATAATTATTGGTGACGCCGAGTCATGATTACTGGTGACGCCGAGTCATGATCGTTGCAAACACCGGGTCAATCTGGTGTGCTCAAAACTGAGAATTAGAAGATATTTCTCCTTTATATCCATATTACCTATAGCACCCAAGTCTTGGGCAGAGCAAAGTGATGATTTAAGAGTTGCCTCAATATACTGCCACTTTGAAGAAATCCATGTTTGTTCATCTCAGTCACTAGTAAAGACTGAATACTCCATATATGTAGCCCCCAAGTGTCGGGTTGTCATGCTTTGCAGCAGCCTGGGACTTGTAAATGCCTTATACTCATAAAAACTTCAACCAGTGTAGCCCCCAAGGGTCGGGTCATTATGCAATAATGAGTAAGGACTTTATCAATATGATCATGTATACTTGAACGACAACATGTAGCCCCCAAGGGCCGGCTCAGTAAGATAATATCGCTACAAAAAAATACACTTCCGTGATGATACATGTTTGTCACAGTAGGTCGCGTTTTTTGTCATGCATGTACATCCATGACAAATTTATGACAGAATCAAGATAGTCATACCTGTGCTTCGTAGAAGTGTTCCATGACATTACCAAAATTATCATCACGGAAGTGTCCACTTCCATGACGATAAATCGCGCGTCACAGAAGTGCTTTCGTCAAGGGTGACCGACACGTGGCATCCACCGTAAGGAACGCCGTTAAGCTATCGGGTTGGGTTTTGGATCCGATAACCCATTAACAGCCCCGACCAATGGGGATTTTCCACATGTAAAATCATCATTGGCTGGAGGAAACACGTGTCGGCTCACCGTTGGGACAGATGTCATCCACTCATTGGACAGAAGGCGCCTATGATACGTCGACACATGGCACGGCCCAATAGAGGCCCATTCCTGTGAAAAGGCCGGCCCGTTTGACTTGGTCAAAATGTGGCGGGCCGGCCCATGGAAAGCATGTTAATGACATGTTCGCATATAGCCCATTTACAGCCCGCTAACCCAAGGCCCGTTACGCCCTATCCGAATTAGGCCAAGTAGCGTCATCTGGGCCATCCAATATGATTCCAGCCCGTTTTCACTTCTGGCCCATGTATGGCCCATGACGTCTTTTGGCCCATATGAGGCCCTATGTAACTCTTGGCCTATTAACGGCCCGTGGTGAAACTGGCCCGCAATGAACAGTGTATCACTTTACACCCATTAACGGCTCGTGGTGAAACTGGCCCGTAATGAACAGTATATCACTTTATACCCATTAAGGGCCTGTTATTCAGTTGGGCCATTTCCAGCAAATGTTATCTTTCGGCCTTCTCAGAGCCCATTTATTCTTGGGCTCATTTCCAGCATTCGTTTACTTACGGCCCGTTACTGTCATTTTCTGCTTGTGGGTCAAATTCAGCCCGTGGTTACATCGGCATGTTTGTGGTCCATAAATATGTTGGGCCGTTTTCATAGCGTCATCAAATACGGCCTATTAACGATGGCCCATTATGTTCATACAGCCCGTATAAGGCCCATTGACGATACGGCCCGTAGAAGGCCCATTGTTTCTATGGCCCGTAGAAGGCCCATTGTTTCTGTGGCCCGTAGAAGGCCCATTGTTTCTACGACCCATAGAAGGCCTACTGTTTCTACGGCCCATAGAAGGCCCACTATTTCAACTTATGCTAGGCTATCACGGCTGTTACACATATTACATCCACTAGGCATCAAAGTTCGCCACCAGTGCAAATATAGGGAACAAAGCAGCATATCATCTACACTGGTTGTCAAAGTTGGCGACCAGCACAAATAAACGCCGCAGCAAAACAAATCCAGAATTGAAACCACTTCAGAAGATCTCAAGAAACAATATCCTGGGTACCCATAATGCCGGCAAGATGCTTAGCAAGCTTATTAACTTTCTCTTCTTTGGCGCTTAAATCCTCCAGCGCTTGCTATTGCACTAGAAAATATGCATCTGAATTCTGCAGGGACTTCCTCAGTCCTTCAGCTTCCTGACGCAGCACATCCGATCGATGTCTTTCAACTTGAAGTTGAGACTCAAGAAGACAAACTGATTCAGGCAGCGAGTTCGAAGAGCTTGTGCCAGCAGTAGTGACCAGTAACTCGAACACTACATCAAGACAGAACTTTTGGGTTCCCTCACTATCGTCAAGATAGTTTTTATTAGCTTTCTTGGAGACCAACATGGATGTCTCACTATCTTGAACCTTATCTGCATTACTTCCTTTACCATTGGATAACGCGGTACTGTTCTCCAATATTTTGTCCGCATTCTAAAAGAGAAACAAGCAGACACATCACATGTTTACCATGTTGTATATGAAACTCATTTTGGTAAGTGAGTTCAGTAGTAAAGTGGACAGGATAACATCATGAAACAAACATATATCTATGTACCATGGTCACTTTATGGTCTATATCATTCTAGTTTTTGTTGCCAAATCAAGATAGAGACACAGTTCAAATAATATCTGTTCAAGACAAAGTAGAATAGACAGAATATAAGTGTGGGTAACTATAGAGCAATAACAACACTTGTAATGTGCATGACATGAGAACATAACTGTTTATTCAATTGAAACTGAAATCAACATAGAGCAAGTTACAACAGCAAACCAGTTAAAGAAACAGGTTTAAAACATACCTGTTGCACCATTGGAGTTTCAATTCCATCCTTCAAATTTGAAAATAGTTGGTATGAGTAAATACAGTAATGCAAAAGCAAAGGAGTATGAACCATAGCTACAGAACCTAACCTGAGAATAAATCTTCTTCTCCTTTAAGCGTTGAGTCAGGATTCGGAGTGGTGGTCCTCGTGCTTTGGGCACTGCAGTTCCCTTACTAACCGCTCGTGTTTGGGTGCTCTGTGGTGGAGACGGTGTTGTGTCAACTGGAACTGGGTTACTATCTGCCGGGGTTGGGGTTAGAAGGGGTGTAGCTGGTTCTCTGTCCAACTGGGTAGGGGTACAATCTGCGAGAGTCTGGGTTATGTGTGGTGGATCTGGTCCTTGGGCAAGTACAACCGTGGTTCTATCTGCATCAACTGGTAGCACTATCTTTTCTGAAGACCGTGTTGTTACTCCCTTAGATACTGCCATCACGCTCTCCAATTCAAATGGCTGATAAACAAGAAAAGTAATTGAAAGTATAGACATTGTATGATAGTCAGGTGCAATGGATAGTGGGGAATAAAAGAGGGCATGAAATAATTCATATTTATGTTGTCTAACCAAACATGATAGCATGACACAATTTCACATATATGATGGCTAACTAAACAGGATAGCATGACACAATTTCACATTATGATGGCTAACTAAAAAAGATGGAAAGACATAGTTCAAAATAAGAGACTATGTAAACAGGATGGCATGACATAACTATATAATGTGTTTATTAAATAGGTTGGCATGCCATAATTCACATACATTCATGGATAGAATGCCATAATTCTAAATATGATGACTGTAAACACTAAACAGGATGAGATGATATAACTATATGATGTCTTTATTAAATGGGTTGCCATGCCATAATTCAGATAGATGATGTGTATGTACTATGTAAACATGATGGCATGATATAATTCAAATATATGATTTATATAGTAAGCAAGTAAGCAGATGGCAATCTATATATGATGTAAACACTAAGCAATGCAAGACAACATGCATGACATGGGTAATATAACCCTACCAAGTTTGAGCATAGACCTCAGGGGGGAAATAGGACTGGTCATCAGTCTTTGAATCCTCCTCTGAGGAGCTCTCTGTAGCCAGCAAAATGTCTGCTTCAGCAGGTAGCATTGTCTGCTCTGAATACCTTGTTTTCACTCCAAATACTTCCATCACCGCTTCAAATGGCTGATGCACAGGAAGAGTAGTTGAATATACAAACGTTGTCGACAAATGGAACACGTAATACAAAAAAATGATAGCATGATATAATTCACATACATGATGATTGGCTAAACAGCATGGCATTGCATAATTCACATATATAATGCCTTTGCAACAAGATAGCATTGTATAATTCACATATATAATGTCTTGCAACAAGATGGCAATGCATAATTCACATATATGGTAATTAGACACTGAACAGGTTGCATTCACACAAAGCATGTCTAAACTAATCAAATGGCATAGCAATGCGAGACACCATACGCACGATATGAGCAACATAACCCTGCCAAGTTAGAGCATACACCTCGGGGGGGAATAGGACTGGTCATCTGTCTCTGAATCATCCTCTGAGGAGCTATCCGTAACCAGCGAGATATGCGCTTCGTCAGATAACATAGTCTGCTCAGAAGACCTTGTTTTCACTCCAGAATTTGCCATCACCGTGTCAAATGGCTGATGCACACGAAGAGCAGTTGAATGTACTAACATTGTTGACAAATGTAATATATAACAAAAAAGGATGGCCTGATATAATTTACATATAAGATGACTGGCTAAGCAGGATGGCATTGCAAATTCACATATATGATGCCTGGCTAAACAAGGTGGCGTTGCATAATTCAGATAAACGATGAATAAACTAAACAGATGGCATTCGCACAAAGGATGTCTAAACTAAGCAGATGACATATTTGATGTATAAAGTAAGCAATGCAAGACACCATATGCATGATATAACCAACATCAGCATGCCAAGTTAGAGCGAAGACCTCAGGGGGTAAATAGGAGTTATCTTCTCCTTCTGAATCCCCTCAGAACAGATATCTTCCTCTCGATTACAATCCGAAATGCGTGGAGGGGGCTGCCTTTGCACCTACCATGGAGCGATGTCTGCATGAAATTATATTGCCATGCAAGGCTCGTCTCTTTTGCTCTACATGTTCAGTTCCATTGTTTACAATAACTGTCATGCTTAGGAATAAAACATAGTGAGATTATGTAAGGAGTGCATGCAGAAATCCAGAGTGATGGTAGCAACCTGTGGATAGACCCAAAACCAATAATAGCAGGCAGATAATGGCTTCAGTTAATAAATACAGATAATGGCTTCTTTACTGTTTGTTTCCCACCCAACATGAAACTCATAGTAGACACCGGAGATTAACCAGATAGTAGATAGATACTATTGATAGCGGCCCCGATATGTACCCCACAACCATTTAAAAACTCAAGTTTGACCATTAGTTTGGAGCTGACTCAGAGTCTAATCGGTGAATAGGACGATAAAGTAGCATGTAATATTAAGTGATGTATAACGTAAGCAGACATGAAGGAGTGTGACCTCTCTTGCAGACCCGTGTAGTTATTGAGGTCATCTGCTCGGTTGATGATGGTAATGCAGTTTTCATGGCTGCCAACGGCGGGGAAGAAGATCTGAGGCGGCGAAAGACAGTCTGGAGGCTGGATCCCTGCTGTGCTGGACCCTTCTATCGTTGGAGCAGCTGAGCTTGGGTGGACGAAGGTGCAGCAGGAGCGGGACAAACCACGCAAGGTTTTCTTTGACAACTATATGTAAGAGAAGTAATTCTATAAGGGCTCGTTTGAATTGGAGGATTCCAACAATGCAGGGATAGGAAATAGACTGGAATAGGATAGGAATGCACGTGCAAAATAGAGAATTTAAAAACACAGGATTTCTGCCAATCTGGGTGTTTGATTCACAACAATTGGAAGATCACATGATGCAAAGAAGCACGGTGAGATCAAGTCAAACCACAAGAAAATGTATGGTTATAATGCTATTATGCTACTATCTCTTAGTCTTATGCTTCATGAATAGGAATTTGAAAAGGAGGACAAGTGAAAATTAAAATTCCTACGTTTTTTCTTTCAAGGAGACACTAAAGGAACAAATCCGTGTGCTCAGTGGACAATATATATAACATGTAGAGTAAAAAAGAGATGCAACAAGTGTACAACCTCTTTGGCGAAGCCATGTCGGTCTCAGCATGATTGGGTTGGCCGGTGAGGATGCTCCGGCTGACTTTGCTGACGGAGGAGGGGAAGAAGATCTTAGGCATCTGGAGATGGAGCCCGAGGTACTGCTCCGCTGTGATGGAGGGTTTCGTCGTTGGAGCAGCTCCGGTGAGTTGTGCGACGCCGAGGCTGAAGCAGGACAAGAGAGACAACGAACAACGTTAACTTGAATGGAATTCTAATAGCATCTCCAATACATGACGTAAAATACATAACCACAAAGTGCTAGATGTAAAATACATCAGCCGCTCATCTCTGAACTTAACTGTCGAAACTGAACTTAACTGTCGAAACTGAACTTAACTATCAGAACGGAACCTAACTGTCGAAACTGAATTTTGCTGTCGAAACTAAATTTTGCTATCGAAACTGAACGCACTAGCAAGGTGAGGCTACACGTCGGTCGACTGACTTTTTCATCTCTGTTCAGTCGATGTTGCAGCCGTTGGATACGAAATCAAGGGCCTGCGGTTCATCTTCAACCTCCACCCCCCTGAGCCTCCACCCACCACCGGCCAAACATCAGCCCCCCGCCGCCCGCGGCCGGCGGTGCGCCGCCCTGCCTGCCCCGAAAGCACTCCCCACCGCCGGTCCGCCGCCGGCCCAGCCATCCCTCTAGGCCCCCCTGTGTCGAGCCTTTTCTCTGGCGATCCCCACGCCACCGCCCCGCCACCGCCGGTGACCACCGCCCCCATCCTGAACCCTAAGATAGATAGTGGGGTACCTCTCCGGCGAGCCCCCCTCCCTGCTGTGGCTGGTTCTTCCTGCACCCCGGCGAGCCCACCCCTTGAAAATCGACTGACCCAAAAGTCGATTCAGTCGACTGAAGTGTAGCCAAATCGGAGCAGCATCGCAAGCAAGAGCAAGAGCGAGAGCAGCAGTGTGAGCAAGAGCAATGAGCAGACCAAGCAGGGGACCGAGAGCAAGAGCAGAGCAGCAGCGCGAGCAAGAGCTAAAGCAGCAGCAGCTCCTACTGATGTGGATGTCGCCGCCAAGGGAGCAACACCATGGAGGAAGTGGCCGACGATGCCGCCGTGGATGGAGCCGCGCCGTGTCGGCTCGGGACCGAGCACTGGCAGCACCGTGAGATCGAATCAAGAAGAAAATGTGGCGATTAGTGTACAACCTCTTTGGTGGCACCGATTAGGCCGCAGCTTCATCCGAGGAAACGGTGATGATGATGCTCTTCTGGTGGTGCGGGTGAAGACGGCGGTGTGGGAATGGAGGTGGCACGAAAGACGAGGGGAACATCGGGGCAGCTCCTTGGAGGTGGAGGACGGGGTGGCTGAACCGGCAGGACGATGAGATCGACGACGGATCCTCATCCAGTACAGTGGATGAGGGCCTCGTCGAGGTGTTGCTGTGGACGACGTCGTCGGGGAAGAGGCTCCGGCTGGGTGGCAGACGGAGCAGGGTGTGGGGTTTCGTCGCGGGTTTTCGCAGCCTCGGTGTATGAATGGGTGGGCGGATGGGATGGCAGTAGGGAACCATGGCTTAGAGACGCGCTTGTCCGAAATGTGGGGTAAGATACGAAAGTACCCCCCACCGATTTGAGGCGGTTCTTTCGGTTCAGGGGTACCACGGGCATTTCGCGTGTCGGGATTTCACAGGAGGTGGGAGTTTTCGCGCGCGTTGTAATTTCGGAATAGCAAGGCGCGGGTTGAGAAGGAGGGAGTTGTCGGAGCACAATGAGACAAAGATATATCTTAAATATTTCAGGCTAACAAGGCGCGGGTTGAAATTTCTGGACAAGCCTAACGTGTACTGTACCAAATCAATGCGCACTACAAATGTCATTCAAAACTTTGAATTCATGTTATGTTCAATTAAAATATTTCGCTATGTGTATAATGCATGCAACCTACTACTCAAATGAACGTTTTAGTGCATTCCAAACGTATATACTACCGCTTCAATATGAACTAAATTTGAATAAGATCTACAGTAATGATTGTTGTGAAGTCAAAACATTTGAATTCGTTTCTCTGTTTTAATAAGATCTACAATCATCATTATTGTCAAGTTAAACCATCATTTGTGTATTATCTTCATAGCACACCACATGATTAGTCTCGAGTTACATATGAACTATGTTTACTATATGAACTCGAACTAGATTTTTTGAATCCACTTTATTTTGATTTCAAATCACATTACATTTCTAGCTCTAGCTAGATCTTCATAATCTAAACCATGTCTCATATGTTGTAACGCCCCGGATTCGATGCGCCAGGTGTCTGCCAGTTATCCGCCATAGTTGCCATGTCATTTGCTTGCGTGTTGCAATTTTCCATGTCATCATGTGCATTTCATTTTGCATACGTGTTCGTTTCTTGCATCTGAGCATTTTCCCCATTGTCCGTTTTGCAATCCGGCACTCCTATGTCCTCCGGCGTCCCCTTTTGCCTCTTTTCATGTGCAGGTGTTAAACTTTCTCGAAATGACCTGAGGTTTGCCAAGCGGCCTTGGTACACCACCGGTAGACCGCCTATCATGTTTCGTGCCATTTGGAGGTCGTTTGATACTCCAACGGTTAACCGGGTAACCGTAAAAGCCCTCTTTGTGTTGCAGCCCAACACCCCTCCAAAGTGGCCCATAACCCATCCAAACCCCCTCCATGCTCTCGGTCGTTCGATCACGATCGCGTGGCCGAAAACCTCTCCTCATTTGGACTCTCCTAGCTCCCAGAATCTATAAATAAGTCCCCCCTCCGAAATTTTGGGGTCCAAACCCTAGCTTCTTCCTCCTTCCGCAGCCGGACACGTCCGAACCGGGCCGTATATGTCCGCCCGTCCCCGCGCCGTAGCTCCCAGCCTCTCCTGAGCCGCCATATGGGCGCCTCCGCCTCCCGCGCCGCCGGCCCGCCAGGCCCGTGCGGGGCCCTCCCGGCCCGCGTGCCCCGCCGCCCGCGCCCGCGTGCCCTGCCTCTCG